>NC_047527.1:31405099-31640099 GCF_012275295.1 Melopsittacus undulatus | reverse complement strand
TAATGATAAATATGCCAACTGTAGGATTGTGAGTGCTTTATAACATTTAAATTTTAAACTATTTGATTTTTTTTTTTTGAAACACAATCATTTCCAAACACACAGCATGAAATACAAATGTTGATCATTATTTTCCCAATCTTTTAGAGGAAATACAGCTGTATTCAAGACATTTTTTTAGAATAGTGCATCTGAAATGTACATGAAGTGACTGAAGATGTTTTGAAAACTAAGTAAACCTGTCACGAGCTTGACAAGGCTGCCAATGTAAAAGCAAACAGCTGTACAATGGCAGCAGAGAGGCACTGTGCTGTGTTTAAATACAGCCAGGCAGAAGCCAGTGGATAATGCTCAGTAATGGGTTAATCAATACTTATTATGGTTTTATTGGTTCACTAAAGAGAGAACAGAACCTAGCGAGCACAGAGTCAAAAAATCACTGCATCTGATCTAGATAACATCTTCTCTCCCTTAGGGATTTCCCTATTCAAGAATCCAATTTACCATGCCTGATTGACAAGGACTGGATCCTAGGGAATCACATAACTCTTTTTAGGACCCAATAAAATCCTAATGGATTTGTCTGACTGGTCAGGAGATTCAAGTTTACTAAACTGAGGGGCTTTGTTGCAATTAGGCTGTATTCTACTTGCAGTTGAAAAGCTATTAGTAGTCATTGCTTTCTAAAATGCTGGATTCATGCTGTGTTGTGAATGCCAGATAGAGTTACCTTCTTTGCAAAAGGAGACTGTTACAATGGATCACAAAATTCAGAAAGCTTACTGTTAAATCATACTAAATTAGTAACCCAAATGATTAAAAATAGTATCCTTGAAGTTAATGATAATACTTTTATTTTTGCACATTATGCTATTAAAAAGATACTATACAGCAGACTGCAGTCTTTGAAATACATTTTCAGGAATAAATGTATTATTTAAATTAATATATTTGCTATTGCTAAAAAAGAATAAAGAGAGGAAGGTATTGCAATCTTGCAATATCTTGCAAGATATCAAATATTGACAATCTGTGTCAATCTGTTAATCACTGTTGAAAACTATTTGTGACTGTTTTGATATTGTTAATACTATCTTTTATTTTATTTCTGTGAATATTTGCATGAAAAAAGAAGACTGGTTCAAGACTGACGGTCTTCATATTTCACTTAAAGTCCTATCCTGCCATGCAGAAGTCAGAAAGGAATAAGTTTTGAGAACTGAAACATTGTGTCAGCCTATTCCTGGCCTGGAAAAGTAACAAGAATGCCCTAGAGTGGATCTCAAATAATTGGATATAACAGTCTTTGTTTGATGATCTAACCTGTACCAGACCGAAAAAAAAAAGAATAATCTTAGCTTAAAAAGTTTTGTGATTAGAGTCATACAGGACTATTTGCAGAAATTCAGCAGCTGTTCTTTTTACAGCATTTATATAATGAAAAGTGTTGCTGTATCACTTCATAACTGATTCTCTTGTATGCTGTAGTTTTTTATTTGTTTAGAAATCAACATAAAGGCAGAAACAGCTATAAAACCAAGTTAAAAAGAAGCAATAGGCACTTATCAAAGCAATGCAAATTTTCATCTACAGATCTCTCCCTTTGGAAGGAAAGAATGGAGAAATAACAGCAAAACTGTTTTTTTGGATTTTCTTCCCTCTTATTCCTTCAAAATCCTGGAGTTTGCCAAGAATATCAACACAAATCTAGCAAATATTCTGTGGTCTGCTTCAGACTCATATGTACTCTGCACTTTTTTTATTTCCCAACAACACTGAAATATCTGGAGTAGAGGTTTCAGAAAATATGTAAATTTTAAGCTGTATTATGATTTACCATGATGCTTTCCTCACTCAGTACAGTAGGGAAGAAAGCTCCTCTGAGGTCTTGTTTGCAGCTTCCAAGTATCTTTTTTTAGATACTCTCACAGATGTCCTAGACATAAAGTATATCTTTCTTTAGAGACTTTCACAGATGTCCTTAAACATAAAGTATTGAACAGAATTTAGGCATCTAAGCTACTTCTACAGTTAATGGAGAAAGATGACTGCCTTTGGAATGTGCTTAATCTTATGCTATGGTAGAATATAGAAAACATATACAAACATACAATCATACGATCTCTTGGAAGTGCTCATATGGATGCAAGTTGCAGGAATACAAGTTTTAAATGGTTATAATTGAAATAAGCACAGCTCTCCCACAGTCATGAAGGTGTCTGAGGGAAAGGGAAGAAACTAAAGGATTGTTGATGATTTTAAATCTTTTCTAAACACTGGGACTTTTTTGAAGTTCAGGTGTTTAAATGGCTTGTCTCTATCTCTTATAATCACATATACCTAGATATCTAATAAAAATGCATAAGGAATTCCTTTAGAAAAATATTTCTCACTCACAGTCAGCTGTTTTTCAGGTCATAGTGACTGATATTATGGAAAATAATGCTCAAAAAGTATATATTGGAGAGGATTAGAGCCTAAAGTCTTTTATTTATTTCAAGAAAAACAGCAGGGTGGTTAATGGCAAGTCAGTAATCCCATATCATCCCCCTATTTTGCCTTGTTTTATGGTAGGTTTTCAGTCTTTCATAGTGTGGAACATATTTTAATAGACAGATTATTTAGAGTCTGCCTTACCTCTCCCAGATCACAGTCACACAGACCACTTCCCTTCTTGTTGACTGCCTGACAGTTCTCTGGTAACTAGGCTAATTCCTCAAATGAAAATCTATATCAGGAAAGTAGGCAGGTCAAAATTTTCAAATGTGAATATTGGCTTGGAATACCCACCTTAATATACAGAAACAGCCTTCCTTTCTAAAGGAAAGGTAACCATCTTCTGAAAATTATCAAATTTCTTGCAGATTATAATGTGCTTGCAAGATATCTCTAGGTCTCGTTGGAAGTTCTCTTTCAGTTTCAGAATTGAAACAAATCTGCAAATTTTAACAAATTTTCACTTCAATTTCAATTTTTAAGGCTCTTCATTTAGCTATCAAAAAACATATTGCAATGCAACAATTAACATAACTATAATTTTATTTAAAGCAATTTCACATTGAAAAATGTGTCTAATTTCGGCATTTATAACCCTTTCAGTGTGGAGGTGTGATTGCCAGACATATTGTGGCCAAGTTACACCTGGAGTACATAAAGTGTCCTGGATACTGAGTCTGCTCTGCAGTTCTAAAAATCAGTGATTTTCTTTAGGTTCCAAATATTGAGATACATTAATTCAGGCACTTAACCTTGAATTTCATTGCTTTCCTTAATAATAGCACTTCCTAATATTATTGAAATGCAGCTTTGTGTTTGTGACTATGAATTAATTTCCTGCTTTTCTGGTTTTCTTATGTGAAGATGGTGTGGATACAAACTATGCATTCTCCAGTTATCTACTTCAATTAGAATTTCAACATTATTTCAAAGACCTCTAAAGTTTCAGTCAAAAGTGAGATATTTACTCTTGTTCATCTAAGATCGCTCTTTTCATTTTTAAAATAAAAGTTTATTCATACACAGTTTAAAAGATGTTTTTTCTATTTTGCTTTCCATCATCAGTTGGAATGGGAAAGTGCTGAACTTACAGGTTTCAAGTCAAATTATAATTATACTATACTTAACACAGTACAAGGTCTTGCTAACAGGAATAAAACATACCTGATGAAGTACCCTGCTCTGTTATTCTATTGACAATTTAGTTATTTTTGTTTGGTTTCTTTAATGACTGTTTGTACAAAGAGGCTATGGCCTTTTAAAGATGTTGCATACATTTTATTGCCTTTTTCTTTACTTGAAGATTTCTTCCCACTTTGTTATAGTAATAAGTAAGTCTTTTTAACAGCAATTCAGACAAAAAATACTTTATTTCTGCCTCTTAAACTTAAGTTGCCATGTCTACTTTGGGTGCCTTTACCAGCCATATTAATGGTCTTAAGAGAAAATACATAACAATGTTGCAGAAAAGAGAATTCAATTTTAGACATCTTTTCTCATGCCAAAGCACAGGTGCTTCAGATACACCTAATTATAGCAGTTATTAAACTTATTACCTTACCTGTTTATTCAAGGACACAAGGACTTGTAATGGGAACAAATCAAGATATAAGAACTTGCTGTCAATTAGGCTTGAAGGTTTGAGGAGATAATGAAGGAGGTTAGGAATTGGGTTTCAGTTTGGTACAATAACAAAAATAGTAATTCAGCACCTCTTACTTTTCCTGGAACAGTCCCAACAGTTCAGGAGAAGACAGACAAGAAGATTACTCAGGTAACATGATCTTAAGGGTACCAGAGAATAATGGTGTTCTCTTGTAGCCACATCTATGGCAGAGCCTGCTGCCAACAGAAGATGGGACTGCTACAAATATAAGCCCATCAACCTGAGAACAACAAACCTGTTCAGCTTCATGTCACAGATCCTGTCAATATAGTGCAGGCTGCAGAAGGACAGGTGAAATGTGACTCTGCTGTGGGCAGTGCACTTGTGAGTCCTTGTCTTAGTAAAATGGCATGACATGACTAGTGCTACTTTCACAGAGATGTAATTTAGGACTGACAGTACATTGAAAATATCTTTCTCCTACCTGTTTTCTTAGACAGTGTGCCTCCATTCAGGTAAGAAAAGAGGGACAATGGCAGCTATAGGGCAAGATAAGTGATTTACAGATCTTCCATACTTGTTCCATCGTTAGTTCTATCATTTTGAACCTAGCAGATTCAAGAAAGGTATGCCATACTAACTGGGAATATTCTTATGGGTTGCTGACTGACTTTAATATAACAGTATACATGCACATAATTCAGGATAGACAACTACAGAGTTTGTTTGTGTATTACTAGCCAACTAAAAATATCAAATGTGCATCATGTAATAAAGTAGATTAGTCACACTTTGTCAATATTCTGTTCTTGCTGTCTGATTTCACTATGTATATTTTACAGTAAATTACTAAGAATCTTGCTTGGTAAGTTGGAAGGTAGTATGTTTCAGTTATAGCCATTATATTTTGTTTCTTTGGAGCTGGCAGTTCTGAATATTAATGAAAATACAGAACCTCTTCTAAAAAGTAACTGCGCATAAGAGAGAAAATTAAATGACTGAAAGGAAATACTTAGATTTTCCTTTTTTACCTGATAAGTGCAGGTCTGCAAAGAGAGGAAAACATTAAATTAGGATAACAGTCACTCTTTTACTGCATGTGTCCCACAAATAAAAAAACAGGTTTTATTGGTAGCACAGTGGGAATTTATAGCAACAGGTGCATGGTACCTGGTTAGAATCTGTTCACACCAAAGTGAAACACCTGCATGTTATTGATTAGAGCTAGGGCTAAAGGATGACATTTCTTTACTTTCACAGTAAATCTGGTTTTGGTGTTTGTTTTTTTTTTTTCAAGAAAAACTGGGAAATATGTCATGCTGTTTGCAAGCTACACACTTTTAATGCAGTTGAGGGGGATTGGTTTCACTAGTCAATCCACCCCACAGCACATATTACTTCCTATGCTTATTTTCCAGGCTGTGGTGTTCCTTAAGAAGTCATGAGGAAACAAATGGGGTCTGGATGTTAATTTAAAGCCAGGACCTTGCAAACAGATCCATTCACACATGTCCCATTGATTTCATTAACTTTGCAAGATGCAGAATTCAGGCCCAAAGGGTTATGTTAATTCTGTATAGGGACTTTGAGGAAGCTTTCCAAGATTAGGGGAGGTGTGAAATAGGTTTCTTCCTTCAATACGCTGAAGCTCTTCTGATGTTGTCTGTGTCACACTAAAGAAGATTAGAACCTCGGGGGAAAAATTTAGGAAAACATTTTATTTACAGATAATTCTTCTTATCTTCTATTTATTTTCTCTTTTCCTGCCACTGCTGTTTTGTTTAAAGAAACATCAACAAAAACAGACTCTTGTAGTTTCTTACTGATTACTCCCAACCCAATGTCCCAATGCTCTATTTATTATACCACAAGTTATTATAGAAATTAGTAAGGTTATTATTTTAGTGGTAGAACAAGCAGTAGAAAAAAGAATGAGCTTTAAGAAAATGTAACCTTTCTGAGTTTTATAATTTGTTCACTAACTAGCATTTTTTTTTTTTAAAGTCAAGAGGTTTCATATAAATACACTCAAACTTACAACATTGACTCCAGGACAAACATTGTCCTGAAGTCTCCCAATGGAATCACTGGTTTTGATTCCAGTTTTCATAGCAACAGATACCCAGATCTTTTGAAGTGGCAAAGAAATTCAGTGTACATTTCCTATTATTAAAAATTCAAAGGCTTTTCCACTGTGAGGTAAGGTAGCAAAGAGTTATTAAGGGAAACCCTGAAACTTGGCAAACAAATGGACAGCCAAGTACAAACTTTCTGCTTAAACTGCTTCATATATTTAGACTGTCTTAAAGTACAGATTCTTGAACATAGGAATAGAGATCACTGTTTACTGTCAAGAGGAGACCACTCCCTTAGGAAGTGTCTGTAACCAGGCAATAGTAAGCAGAAGACACAGAACAGCTGATCATCACATCTGTGATAGACATAAGCATTACACAGTTTTGTCCCCTTGTGATGCTCTGACTTAGAAGTCCTGCATTCTGTTTCCTGCTCCCTTATCTGTGTGTGTGTGCATTAGATACATGTTTGTCAAGAAAACAAAAACACCCCAAAACCCCACTTCCCAAAAAGTGCCCCCCCAAAAAAAACAAGCAAACAAACAAACAAAAAAACCACAAGGAATAGGAAGTTTTAAACTCTGTTAGGGTAAGGACTTGATAAAATTCAGGACTGCTGCATTTTGGGCAAGTACTCTGTGTAATTCAGAACATTTCCTTAGCTAAATAATGAACTTCACAACGACAAAGTTCCTTCTAGGATCTCCTGCAGGTGTCCTGAAGCTTCAGCTGAGCTTCCTCGATGTATATTACATTGCACCATGAAGTCAGTGCAGCAGGAATACAGGCTGAGAAAAGACACAGAGAATTTTAGATTCTTCTAGAGTCAGAAAGAGTAGGCTTTCCATGACATTTACTTTCTTACTATGACTAATTTAGATTATAATTTCCTCCAGGCAGGGATCTATCACTGTTTATTTTAGAGTCAGATCTTTCACATACCGTAATGCTCCAACATTCTCAGAGCAAGAGTTGAAAACCGAATATATATGACATTTCAGGAAGAATTGCTTCTGAATATCTTATCTTTTGATTGTTAGTTACTGAGTCAAAAATCTCTTCCTCTGAAGGTAATAAGAGAAACTTGCATGAGTAATGATCAAATCTGGACTATCTACTAAAGCTACATATAGCTCATCTTCTTTCCATCTTCTTTTCTTTTTTCTTTTTTTTTTTTTTGTAGGAGGTTTGGGTTTTGGTTTGTTTTTTTGTTTTTTGTTTTTTTTTTTTTCCTCTCCCTCTTAAATATGCCTGGCTCACTGTTTTTTTCCCCTTTTTTATCACTATATTATTTAGTTTCCTATACCTATAACAAACCTCAATATACTAGTAACTCAATCATCTGAAAACATTTTAAAATCCTTTGCATTTCTCAGTATCAGTCTTGTGACAAAGAACATAGCACTGGCATTATTGATAAAGTTAGCAAAAATAAATACATATACTCTCTAGATTTTCCTCATTTTGCTTGAAGTCTTTTTTCCAATGTGATTGTGTTTGTTCAGTAAGTCCTTTCAGACAAACTTGCCTTCATTTGTTTATTAGCATGTATGCACGCCAGTCCTTCCAGAGAAAATCCCTTTGTGAAACTATTGGATTATTGGCACCATATGCCTCCTTAATGACACCCAGCTAAGTGCCACAGAAAAAAGAGTGGAGGATAGTAAGACATGAAGTCCAGAGGCACTCACAGCAGACATCGTGACAAATTATGTAACATCAAGCACCTGGGAAACCCATGATTGTTATTTGGAGTGTCACAATATCTGCAGACTGTAACAGGAAAGTGCTGTTTGCTTTCCCACTTTGTTTTTTAAATATTCCTGCACTCTTTGAAGGCAGTCCCATGACAGCAAACAACAAACTGTACTTCAAGGAAATAACAGATTCTGACATAGTGCCTGATTTTTTTTTTTTTTTTTTTTGACTTCCCTTGAATTTTCTCTCTCCAGTTTTGCACTTTCCTGGAGCAAGAGGCGATCTACTAAAAAGACACAACTTGAATTACTCAGTAACTATGTTTCTAATTTTCTTTCACACTGAAGAACTGAAAGGGATACATACCATGTTCTTTCTCACTTTAAAAGTACTTTTGCTGTGTTCATGTAAAAGCACGAGAGGCAGTGTGTCTTTCCCACATAATCCCCTTTCTAGCCTGCTTATAGGTGAAATATCATTTTCACTACCATCCTGATCTAGAATCCTTATGTTTTCCTTAGTGACCCTAATTTTATTTTGCTAACGAACAAATGAGAATATTCTGACCACCAGAAAAAGTACATTTAAAATAAATATAGGGAAACTGGGCAGCCAGATCAGTGCTGGCCATCCCCTGTAATGTCACGGCTGTTCATACATGGACTGAACCTTGTGAGGTGCTAATCATTGTACCTCCGTTGGCCTCACATTGCAGAGACAGCTCTCTAGGAAATATGGGCCGTTATATCATGCTCTTCTACTGCAGTAGATCAAGGATTAAAGAGAAATATAAGCAGCTTTGACGCTTCAAAGTCATTTGCCTAAACACACACTATAGGTACAGGACAAGAAAAGAGTTTGTCATATACACCTCTCTCCTAGAGAGAAGCTTAAAGTGCCCTCTTACACAGTGCAATTTACCCTGAGTGCAGATTGCATTACAAAAGGGTGAATGGCCTCTACAAGGCAGCTATTCCCAATCCTTTTCAGATGCATGGGGAGTGAGTAATGTCTGGTTATGACCCTTGCCCCGACATACTGACCAGCACAGCCTGGCTGGTGCAGAGAGAAGAAATAATCTGTACCAGGTAAAAGGCTAATGCAGTTTATTTTCTTCCTGGAGCAAGGGGTAATCAGAGACTTTTAACGTGACTCTGAGTCATGGTTCAGTCCCTGATCTCCAGAGGCGGGCAGAGAAAAACTGCTAGGGCTAATTCAGCAGTGTGCCTCATGAAAATATGTTAAATACAGAACAGAACATTAATTTTAAGGACCTGAAAAACTACCCAAAAATGTGCAGAAGGGGTGATAAATGGTGCAGCCTATTTTCTTTTGAATGACTTTTCCCCTTTGTAATGACAAAATACTTTGCCTTGCTCATGTTCCTGTATTGTTCTAGACTATCATCACAGATATTCTGAGCATTTCTGCAACTATATTTTATGTAACTTTCAGTAATTAATTTTCTAATTAAATTTTTCACATTTCCCCCTCCCAAAAAAAAAAAAAAAAAAAAAGGTCCAGGTTTAACCATTTTAAATGCATTCCATTGATCTCATTCCTAAGAAGATATAGATTTATATAGGGAAAATTATACAGCATAACCTTCAGTTAGAGACAAAGGCTTTGTTAACATCGCTCTATCTGTTTATGAATAATTACAAGACTGGAGTTCAGATGTTCTTTAAAATTTTTAAAAAATTTTCCCAGTTTTTTATCTTTCTAAAAACTATTTTCATTTATGCTACTACTTTATTTCAAATTGTATAAAAAGGCTTTTGTGAATGCTGATTTTTAGCCACTAGTATGCACAAACTAATTAAATAATATTTTTTTTTTCCCATGTTATGAGACCAAGAATGGCCACTGAAAGTTTTGGTGGAGTAATATCTTAGACAACAGGTAGAAATCTCAGTTTATAGATTTGATGATATCCTCCTGCAAATGTTCCTGAATGTAAATTATTATTCACTAAAGTTGTCCTAGTGCTTGTAATGAGAATGCTTGGAGGAGTGTAGATTACTTGGATGATAAACATATTGCAAGATCTGGCTAATATACATGAGGCAATATTATATCAAACAGTGGAGATTCTCTTTGAGATAAGCATATCTCTTTTTCCCTCTGGGTAATGATCATTCAAGGGTGTATCTAATGCATCCCAGTACTTCTGCACTCTGAAAAGTATAAGGAGATTTAGTAAGCATGTAGTACCAGGCCTGCTTTTATTGTTGTTGATTAGGGATCAGGGAGATGGTTTGCTTCTCTGACATCACTTTATGGCAGTTTTCAAACAGACACTTTACACTTTGTGTGAACACAAAACCATAATTTCTGTCATGAATCGTTAATATCCAACAAATCCTCCTAAGGCTACTGATGAAACTTCAGCAGTTAATATTCAAAACACGAAGATCTAGTCTTGGATTCTAATTTGCTACTGATGCAATATTAAAGCAATATATGTATAAAATATTAATATTGTATTTGTTCTGAATTTATTTTATTTAATTTTTTACACACAGACAAAACCCTTGCGGCCTTAAAACAACATGTCTCATTTTCAAGGATGTCCTGGGGGGCAAATAGACAGAGAATATACACACGTCTTGGTAACCTGAACAGTAGTGTGGTAGAGCAACTATGCTGAAAGGTATACTTTTTCATGAGCAGTAAGTGTTTTGCAGATAAAAATAAAAATGTTGTCTTATCTGTTTGACCAGTTGATAGGAAACAATTTCTAATACTACACCCTTGAACCCATTCATAGAAGAAGCCTGGAGAAAACTTGGAGATAAGGTCCTTCACTTATTCCACCAGCATCAAGAAAAACTCAGATTTGCTTTTCTGATAGAGCCTTCCTTTTCAAGAATCAGATGAAGTATTGCATAAGAAGTTTTGTGCATACTAATTGTTCTGACCAGGAAAGAAATTTTGTGGTAATTTTGTCTTTATCTCTAATGCAGTCTGAAGGTTTAAAACCAAAAAGAATAAAAGTCTTAGAATTAGATTAACAGTGTGTCTGTACAGTTCGGAAAATACTAAGTTCTTGAAGTATAATTTTTAATTTTCTCCTCACAAATATAATGATAAGATATGGTGAGCAATATTTGATTCCTGGGCACTGCCTGCTCAAAATTCATCATACCCAGTCCCACTGAACTCTGACATTTATTTAGAGATTTGTAGAGAAATAAAAAGAAAACTTTTCTGTGCTTTTATGTCCAGGGTTCTGCCACACTCAGTAGCTGCAATCAGTAAGGTTTCCACCTATCAATGCAGTGAAATCTTGGTACAGTAGTGGTGGCAAAAATAATGAACTGCATTTTAAATGGAATTTAATAAGGTTATGAAAAGGATTATATGATGTGGCTTCCTGGAATACCAGAGGCCTGAAATTGATGATCTCAGTGATCCCTCCCAGACCTGTGTTCTTAAATTTGAAAGGCTTTTTGCCTTTAATATTTGAGTTGCTAAACTGCATTTAAAAAAAATCATAATACTCTTTAATTTTCTTATTATTTTATTATTTTCTTCAGTTGGGGGACTACATTCTGATTCATACACACACCACCATAATACAGGATATGTTAAGATGCAGTTATAAAATGCATTTTTATACTGCATGAAACAAGGGTTCTAATCTGCTCATATTCCAAAATAACATGATAAAAAACACCTGGCAAACCTGGGGTACAAGAATTAAAGTTCTGCACAAAATTCTCAAAGTGACAGAGTAACAAAAGGTGCATTTAACATACCATTCATCATTTTGTAAATCAGGTAATCTAAGAATTGTTACTTGTCTGTCAGTTCCTGAGGTATTGAACATAAAACATTAACATTGTGAATGTTCTGAATAAATTTTCTTCCATTTGACGTTCAAACAAGCCAATGGCTTATTTAAAATTCTTTAGGATATGGATACAGAGAAGTCTTAAGTTTTCTACCCCCAGGATGTTAATAGTAACAGTATTCCTTATTCATTGCAGCCAACGGTTACTCTTAGCTTCTTTACACTTTTTTTTTTATTTTGAGAGATAGACAGCAGCCAATGGAAACACTTATGTAAGTGGCAGATTTCATATTCTACTTTGCCTCAAAGCAGCCTTCATGGAGGAATATAGGGACTTTCAGAAGGAGGATTGTCTGACAGACTCAGATTGTGCATTATCTACTAGGACATGCTTAAGTCTGAGTCATAAGCAAGAGAAGAAAATACAAGCAGATAGATCTGGATCTAACTGGAGACCAGTCATCTCAAGATTGTTAAAAGAGAATGAACAAGGAATAAAAAAATGTTTAAACATCGGGATACACAGGTTTAACATAAAACCTCTCATATATAACTAGTGTTAGATCTTGCATGGGATATAAAACAAAGACAAAAAAAAGAACAGTTGTTCATCTATTTGAATAAAAGAGAACCAAAGAGAGTAGTGGTACTGAATCTGTATTGAAAATAATATCTAAGTCTGTCCCACAAACTATGTTAAGAACTTGCTTCAGTTTTCAATGGGTGTGTCAGTGCTGAATGTGAAAAAGATTAGAGGGTCACTAGTGAATTAAGAAAACGCAAAGGAAAATTCGAGCATCTGATGCAGAAACAAGCTCTAGCAGTTTAATGAACTAAAATCAAATAATATTGCATGATGTCATTGTAAAAATTTCAAAGAGCTACCATACGGAATTGCAAGATCTTGTATTAAATCTTTTAAATAAATCTATCAGCCACAGCTCTATCATTTTAATGAAGAATAGAAAATGTAATTTCTCAGTTTGAGAAAGGGCAATGAAAATGATCAAGGTACTGTTACAGAGTCTCCCTAATTTGATTATCATTGCATGAAAGACATTAGAATGAAATACACAAAGGAAGAGGACTTAAGCAATAAGACTTATAACTACAGAGTTCCTCAGAAAGCTCACACCATACTGTGGTTGTGTATCATTGTTGTATACAGAAACCATAATAACTTGTTCACATTGTAGTAATGAGTGGTTGTGGTGGGTTGACCTTGGCTGGCTACCAGATGCCCATGCAGCTGTTCTCTCATTCCCCTTCCTCAATAGGACAGAGTGGGAGAAAGTAAGATGGAAAAGCTCATGGGTGCAGATAAAGACAGGAAGATCAGTCATTAATTACTGTCATGGTCAAAAACCCAACTGACTTGGGAAAATTAATCTAATTTATTGTTCATTAAAAATAGATTTGGGTGGTGGGGAACAAAGACTAAAAATGCCTTCTGCATCTCACCCCCATCTTCCCAGATTCAACTACACTCCTTCATTACCAACAATTCTACCTCCTAACCCCACCTACTCCAAGTGGTGCAGGTGGTATAGGTTGTGGCCCTAACAGTCACTCTCTGACAACTTCCTGTATAAAAGCAATAGAATGGTTTGTGTCTGTTTTAAAAATATATCAAGTTCTTATAGCTACTTTACCTTAGCCATGTTGAGCAGCATATATATATTTAGTTCTGTGTAATGTCATAAGCATATACTCATATGTAACTTTCAGGAAATATAATCATTAAAATATGTATGTGTGCTATAAATTGATATTTGATAGCTACTTATTTCAAGATGTTCTTGTTTTTTTCTAGTTTGTTTGTATTCCTTAATAGAAATATTTATTAATGGTAGTGGTAATAGTGTGACTTCAGATTTCTTATTTTTTTTTAAATACATTATTTTGGGGGAATAAAGGGTTAAGCCTTTAGATATCTGAGGCAAGGTCATTAAACTGATTTGAAAAATACAATAATGCTTTGAATGGACATGTGAGATTTCTGAAAATCTAGAAATGGAAGAATTTCTGAATTTTGTACCAGACTTATAAATCACCTCTTTAGTGCTACACTGGCATTGTACTAAAGTGCTTGAGTCTGAAATACTGTGTTTTTTTAAATAGTAAAAAAAAATATGTATTTTTTAAATAGCACATACAGTGTAGGTATGTAGTCCCTGCCTTGTCTTAGGAAATTTATTTTGCAGTAATGTTAGGAGGACAACTTCTATGCATTCCAAATTAGCTACTTTTTCATGTGCTTTCTGTTGATGTCTTCCAATAAGACTATAATGAATACAGAGTATTTTGTCATAAAAGGAGTCAGACTAGCAGCATGTTGCATGTTTAGTGGTCATCATTAAAATACCTGTAATCATCACTGAAGAGAACCTGACCACCCCATGTTATTTTGCAGTGTTCTACATTCATAATAGTAGATATCTAGAGAGACAAATAAAGTCAAATTTGGTACTACAAGTATTGCCATTTTTAAAAATAACAGTATTGTAGCCATGTTGTTGTTTTGCCTTTTGACGGAAACAATTATTGTTGCAAACATATAATTTTGCAAGTATCTCCTTTGTTTACTGCTCAGTGTCTTATTCTGTTAAGTCTTGCATGAAAGGCTGCAAAATTCTGTGAACGGGCCTTTGTCTTTCCAGACTTTTGTGAAATACATTATGTACCTTAGGCATGGTACAAAGATAATAACAACCACCATAGCTAAAGATAGGAAGATCCCACAGAACAGTTTTAATCTTCTAAAACATCTAAAAAGCAATGAAAGGTTTTTTCATCACTCCCACTTAAAAAGCAAAAAAAGTAAAAAAAAAGCAAAAAAACCCCAAACTTCATATTAAAAGCCAGAGGTTGTAAGTATGTTTAAATACTGAAAACGAGTACCACATTTCTTTATTGAATTGTCCTGACTGATGATAATAAAGTAAATTATGACAAGTAAACAATAAAGTAAAAATTTTTGAGTTATCTGAGAAGAAACAGTAGTTTATAACAAACTCTTGAGAACTGTAGAGGCTGCATTTTAAACACAGGTGGGTATTGTACTGGATTAGTACAAGCCTTAGAAAAAATGTGTTCATACAAAGGAAAAATTGTTAAGTTGTTCATTCCATCACTAGATTTTTGTTTCACTAACCTTTCTTTCTGTTCTACTGTGGGTATACATAAATTTTGTCAGCATGGTTTAGAAGTCTAAACATTGGCCATGAAAAAGCTCAATAAATCAATAGCAGCTGTTATGATAACAAGAAGTGGGACACTGTGGAATGGAAGTTGCAGCATTATGCATGAGTAAAGTCATGACTTGTTTGGATCTGTTAACCTAGTATTTATCTAAGATTACATGGGGAATTTAGTCATAGAGATGGAAGCTAGCAATTATGATCTAATAATCAACTTACTATTCCATAAAGATATAATAAAGTTAAAGAGAATCAATCTATATCTTTGCACAGTTACAAATAGCTCTGCAAACAATACCAATGTGTCTTTAGATTTGTCACGTAAAAAATGAAACTGCATAATATAGATTGATGTATAGTATCAGGGAAGTGGTATGAAAATATGAAGTAAGCTGAGTACTGAAATACATTTGTGCTGCATTTGGCTGGAGTAGTTAATTTTCTTCGTAGTAGCTGGGCTTATTTTGGATTTGTGTTGGAAACAGTGTGAATAACACAGGAATGTTTCAGTTACTGTTGAGCAGTGCTTGTAGAGATTCAAGGCCTTTTCTGCTCCTCACATCACTCCACCAGCGAGCAGGCTGACTGCACAAAAAGATGGGAGGGAACAGAGTCTGAACAGCTGAGCCCAACTGACCAAAGGGATATTCCATACCATATGACATCATACACCGCATATAAACCTGAGAGAAGAAAAAGGAAAGGGGGGGGGGGGGGGGGGGGGGGGGATGCTCAGCATGATTGTGCTTGTCTTCCTAAGTAACTGTTACACCTGATGGAGCCCTGCTTTCCTGGGGACATGCTCAACACCTGTCTGTGATGGGAAGCAGTGAATGAATTCCTTGTTTTGTTTTGCTTGTGTTCGTGGTTTTTGCTTTAGCTATGAAACTGTCTTTATCTCAATTCACAAGTTTTCTCACTTTTACTATGTTGATTATCAAACCTATCCCACAGAGGAAGTAAGTGCTAAAATGGTGCTTTCTGGTGCTTAATTGTTATCTGGGGTTAAACCAAAACAATATTAAACTGAAATCAAGGTAGAATTAAGGTATATTTTTTGAGGAATAATTAGTTGACACTTCGTCTTACCAAGCTCCTCTGGAGACATTTCCTGGTCTAGTGGGCAGGTCTCAGAGGACTGGAGGTTGGCCAATGTGACACTTCTCTACAAAAAGTGCAGGAAGGAAGACCCTTGAAAATACAGGCCTATCAGCCTGACCTCAGTGTCTGGGAAGGTCATGGAGCAGATGATCCTAAGTAAGATCATAAAGCACATGCGGGGAAAAAGGAGTAATCAGGCCCAGTGAGCATGGGTTCATGAAAGGCAGGTCCTGCTTGACCAACCTGATTTCCTTCTACAACAAAGTGACCCTCCTGGTTGATGAGGACATTTTCTGTATGGACTTTAGTAAACCATTGACACTGTCTCCCACTGCATCCTCCTGGAAAAATTGACAGATCATTGACTAGATATATGTATTCTTTTCTGGGTTGGAAACTGTCTGGATGGCCAAGCCTAAAGAGTGGCAGTAAATGGCATCACATCTAGTTAGTCACCAGTCATTAATGGTGTCCCTCAGGGCTCAGTGTTAGGGCCAGTGCTGTTTAATATCTTCATTGATGATCTGGATGAGAGGATTGAGTGTACTTTCAGAAATGTGGCTAAGTTGGATGGGAGTGTTGATCTGCTGGAGGATAGGGAGGCTCTGCAGAGGGACCTGGATAGGCTGGATTGATGGGCCAAGGCCAGCTGTATGAGATTCAACAAGGCTCAGTGCTAGGTCCTGCATTTGGGCCACAACAACCCCATGCAATGCTACAGGCTTGGGGAAGAGTGGCTGGAAAGCTGCTCAGCAGAAAAGGACCTGTGGGTGATGCCTAATGGTCAGCTGAGAGTGAGCCAGCTTGTGCCCAGGGGAATAAGGAAAACAGCACCCTGGCCTGTATCAGAAATAGTGTAGTCAGCAGGGACAAGGAAGTGATCATCCCCTTATACTCAGCACTTGTGAGGCTGCACCTTGAATTCTCTGTTTAGTTCTGGGCCCCTCACCACAAGAGAGAGATTGAGTTGCTGAACCAAGCTCTGGAAAGGGTAGCGAAGCTGGTGAAAGGTCTGAAGAATAAGTCTTATGAGGAATGGCTGAGGGAACTGGGGTTGTTTGGTCTAGAGAAGAGAAGGCTCAGGGGGGACCTTATTGCTCTCTACAACTCTCTGAAAGGCGGTTGTAGTGAGGTGGGGTCGTCTCTTCTCCCAAATAATAAGTGATAGGACAAGAGGTTATGGCCAGGGGAGATTTATATTGGATATTAGGAGAAATTTCTTCACATAGAGGCATTGGAACAGGTCTGCCCAGGGAAGTGGTGAAATTACCATCCCTGGAAGTGTTTTAAAAAGTATGCAGATGAAGCCCCTAGAGACACCTTACAGCTCCTGTACTAGGTCCCATCCTTACCTTAATCCTTCAAAACAAAGAATTTTGAAAGTGACACTATACCAAAAGCTTTTCTGAAGTAATGACAGATTAGATCTAGTGAATTTCCCTTGTCTGGAGAATCAGTTATCAAGAAAGCTATCGGGTTAGTCTGGCATGATCCGTCTTTGATGAACCCAGGATGCATTTTTATCCCTTTTTCCATCTACTTCCTTTCCTAGTTATTAATAGAAAGATACATTGGACATGATGTGTGCTTCAATTAGTTTCAGAGTTAACTATCTCACACCTTGAAGTACACCTGCTGATACTGTAAATATATAGTGCCTTTCTCTGAATATAATAAAGTATATCTTGAATATGACAGAATCTTATTACTTGCATTAGCACAATATGATGCTGTTACTGAAGAAAAATGAAGCCTTAACACTATCACAAAATAGACAAATGTACATGAATTTGAAATAAAATACTTTATTGCGTTAATGAGAGACTGCTTGTTTGTGAATGCAAAGACCTCAAAATAAAGAATTAAATTGCTCATTATTAACCTGATTATTTCTTTTCTGCCCCAAAGTGCTTACTCCTGCTTCCTGCAACATTCTTTAATAAAAAAAAATCTATATAGAAAGATTTGTTTGTTTCTTTCAAATGGTTTTCTTATGACTTTGGAAGTAAGGAGAGTGATTCAGGTACAAAAGCACAGTTGCCTCATGACATTTTAGACTCTCTATGATATCCTTTACTCTTCCCTTCCTTTCCATTTCCTTCCCTTACTTTCCTTTCTAGGGAAACTAGACATAATACATTACTCTGTAATGTCTGTGTAGCTGATTTTCCTGATGCTTTTTACTGTGGAGTCCTTTGAGTTGGTGTCAAAGAAAATTGCACAAAGTCTGTGTCCTAAAACTTTACAAAAGTAGAAGAAAGACTGTGTGTGGCATACTAAATCATCGTGCATATGATCTTAAGAGTCCTGACTTTAAGAAAACACCATTAGAGCATTACAGAAGTGGATCAGTATTGAAAACTGCATGGTTAGATGTACATACACATACTTGTATATGTGTATGCACAGCATAATGTCCTGGGTTCAGAAGTAGCAGTCATTTTTTCTCCTTCTTGGTAGCTGGTGCAGTGCTGTGTTTTGATTTTCAGGCTGGGAACGGTTGCTGATAGCACATATGTTTTGAGTTATTGCTCAAATGTTTTGGTTTGTCCAAGGACTAAGCCTCATGCTCTGCCAGGGAAGCAGGGGAGGCTGGGAGGAGGAAAGAGAGACAGGACACCTGACCCAGGCTAGCCAAAGAGGTATTCCATACCATAGCACGTCATACCCAGGATGTAACCAGGATTTACCCGGAAGGGCTAGGACTCTGGGGGATGGAGGAGGTATCGGTCGGTGCTCGGTCGGGCAGGGTGGGGTGAATTATGGGTCGGTGGCTGGTGAGTTGTTGTATTCTCTTCACTTGTTGTTTGCTTTATCATTATTGTTTGTAGTAGTAGTAGCAGTAGTGATTTGTGGTATACTTTAGTTATTAAACTGTTCTTATCTCAACCCGTGGGGGCTACATTCTTTGGATTCTCCTTCCTAACTCTTCGGGAGTTGGGGGAGCAAGGGGGGGGAGTGAGTGCACAAGCTGTGCACTTTGGTTTTAAACCACGACACGTATACAGCTACACTATGATTGGAAACAGTAATTTCTGTTGTGATAACAGCTAGGTCTCTTTGGTATTTCTCTTACTACAGGAAAACTGCAAGTTTGGACCTAGTAAGCAGAAGTACAAAATAGTTCATATTGGTTGGGGCAATTTTCATATATAAGACCCCATTCTGTGTATAGAAATAAACTAATTGTGCAGTAGTACCTGAGACCTTCACTTTTTGCACCTTGAAGAACACAGTGTAAAATATAAAAAGCAGATAAAGAGTAGCTTTTATAATAATTTATAGTGATTCATAAAAGTATTCTGATGAGTTAAAACACTATGAGAATGATTAAAACAAGGAAAGACATTTTAAAAATCAACAAAACCTCTTCAGGCATACTTTTCATTGTCCTGTTCTTTTTAGGGTGTTTATTTAGGATATGAGTCTGTAGAATCTTATAGTAGTATTTAATTTTGTATGAATAGGTCTACTCTTCCCACATGAGAGTATTCATATGCATAAAAATAAGCATGCACCTAATAGTACAAACTGATGAATAGGAATAACTGCTTGTAATGGATGATGAAGCTATGTACCCACAAAATTCTCCAGCATAATTTTTTATTTAAGTTGGATCTAGCTGGTCTGTTGCAGTGGGGAGGACAGACTGAACAGCAAGCACTGTTGAAATGGTAGATCAGTAATTCAGTAGGGGTTTAGCTATTTGAGATACAACAATATACTATGGCATCATAGGTTCATAAAATTTTTCAGTTTAGAAGTGACTTCAAGAAGTAGCTAGTTCACCGTTGCGCTCAAAGCAGGGTCAGTTGTGAGATCAGATTTGCTTGCTCATGGTTTTACCTAGTTAGGTCTAAATGTCCAATGATAGTGACTGCCCAAATCAGTTCCAGTGCTTGATTGTACTCACGAGGAAGAGGTTTTCTTTTGTTTCTGTTTAGCCTGGCTGTTTCTTGTCCTTCCAGTATGCAGCACAGTAAAGAATCTGGCACTGTGCTCCAAATTGTTGATATACATGTGCTCCTCCTGAGGTCACTGTACAGCTAGTGGTTTGTTGTTTGGGTTTTTTGATTTTTCTCTTTCTGTAGTTTCAGCCAATGCAAGTTCAGTCTGAGTAATTCAAACATATTATCTCAGCCAAGTGGGGTCTTGAAGAGAAATCCTATGTTAATCTTACCCTTTATCATTCAAGGTAAGCCTACATGGTACGGTGGAAAGAACATTTTATAGATATATGAACAACCTTGAAATGATCCAAGATATTGGAAACTGTGTTAGTTGCAGGTTCAGCCTTAAAAGTTTAGCTAATGTACTGAGTTTCTGAAAGCTTGCCTTTTGTGAAAAGTGGAAAAACTAGAAAGGTTTAAAGTTCATCACTCTCTGGTCATTTTTATTTTTATGGGAACTGCTTATCCAGATTTCCCAAAATAGTAGCCCTTCTGATCCTACAGAAATCAATCTGTCTTTCCCTTTTTTATTTGTTTGCTTGTTTTAATATTATTATGTTTATTACCTTATTAGCATAATACTTTGGGATTTTCTATTAGCTTCTGCCTAAATAAAAATCATTTGTTCCTAGTGCAAAGACTGAAGAACATCAGCTGTCTCTGTCTTAGATGTTGCTTTCATTATCATAATAAGGAGTCATCCAGATTCCAGAACATAGGCTGCCTAGTTTGAGCTTGAGTAATAGTGTCAGGAGGAACAGTGTTTTTTCCCTCTGGAATGTAGTTTAATGTAAAGTTCATTACAATGCAGAACATCAGTTCAAATGAGTTCAGAAATCCCACTTTGTACCATACATCAGATGAAAATTTTCCTACTAGAGAATTCCTTCTTACTATAATGATTGAAACCCAAAGCCAGCACCAAAAAGTGAAAAACAGACCATTTTTGTGGCTTTCTGAGTTGCGCTTTTCTCCTTAAATCTTGCAGAAAACTTCTAGAATGCTATGTTTATATTATCAATGATTTAGCTTAATGGAAAAGAATTGTTAGAATGAAACAGTGGTTTCAAGGATCCAGCTTTCATAATGGACAGATTTCAGAGACTTTGATTTCAAAATAGCCCCTGGTGGTACCAAGGACTGGTACTGAAGTTTGCTAGGTGCTTTCTGAAGTGTATCTTCCAGTTGGATTTTATCCAAAACAATTTTAGTTTATGCTATTTGAGAACACTCTGTGATATGTATAAAAGCAAAGTAAGGGGCAGTAAGAAAATTTGGTTCAAAACAATGTAATAAAATGTTAATGAAGATGAATCCTTTGAGAAATAAATTGCAATATATAGAAGATGCAGGAACTAATTCACAAAATAAAATTCTGTGTATCTTCTTAATTTTGAAAAGGAAACCTTAGAATATTCAAAATAAGAATTAATAAATACCTATATTTTATTTTATCCTCTTACACCTTTATACAAAGTTATAAAGTTAGAAGCCAAGAGGTGGCTTGTAATTGTCTTTGGACATACAGTGTACTGCAAGCTGTAATGTCTTGCTTGTATTCTGAAACAAATTCTGTAGGGTGATATGTCATGGAGTTTGAAATAACTCGCTTTCATTATCCTGACTTCAAATTAATAAAGTTATAGGTGATTAAATAATTCATGATATTAAATTGCTGAATTTGTTCTAATTTTAATAAACGCTTATCAGTTATTTTAACAGTGAGAATCAGAGCTCCCTGACAAATGCATAACACCATTAATTTAAACTACTTATAGTCATTCCATAGACAGATTCAAGAAGAACCTAGAAGAAACACCTTTAAAATTCATGATCACAATATCTTTTAGCATTCTCATCCACAATTATTTTGTTGCTAGCTACAGAGCTAACTACAGCTATACTGCAGAACCTTTACACACTTTTAATGTTACATATTTTATAGAAAAACTGACAGTGTTGCTCCTGATTAGGACCCAGGGAATTACAGACCAGTCAGTCTCACCTCTGTGCCTGGCAAAATTGTGAAGCAGATTCTCCTAGAGGGCATGTTAAGGCACATGAAAAATAACAAGGTTCTTGGTGACAGCCAACATGGCTTCACTAAGGGGAAATACTGCCTGACCAATTTGGTGGCCTTCTATGATGGGGCTACAGAACTGATGGACAGGGGTAGAGCAGTCAGCGTCATCTACCTGGACTTGTGCAAAGCATTTGACACTGTCCCACGTGATATCCTTGTCTCTAAATTGGAGAGACATTAATTTGATAGGTGAATCGCTCGGTGGATAAAAAACTGGCTGGATGGTCACACGCAGAGTTGTGGTCAATGGCTGAATATCTGGCTGGAGACCAGTAATGAGTGGAGTTCCTCAGGGATCGGTGTTGGGACCGATCTTGTTTAACATCTTTGTCAGTGACATGGACAATGGAATTGAGTGTGCCCTCAGCAAGTTTGCTGATGACACCAAGCTGTGTGGTTCGGTTGATACACTGGAGGGAAGGAATGCCATGCAGAGGGACCTTGACACGCTTGTGAGGTGGGCTGATGCCAACCTCATGAAGTTTAACCATGACAAGTGCAAGGTCCTACACCTGGGTCAGAGCAATCCCAGGCACAGCTACAGGTTGGGCAAAAAGGAAATTCAGCGTAGCCCTGCGGAGAAGGACTTGGGGGTGTTGGTCGATGAGAAAATAAACATGAGCCGGCAGTGTGAGCTTGCAGCCCAGAAAGCCACCCATATCCTGGGTTGCATCAAAAGGAGTGTGACCAGCAGGTCAAAGGAGGTGATCCTGCCCCTCTACTCTGCTCTCGTGAGACCTCACTTGCAGTATTGTGTGCAGTTCTAGTGCCCTCAACAGAAAAAGGGCATGGAACTGTTAGAACAAGTGCAGAGAAGGGACACGAGGATGATCAGGAGGCTGGAGCACCTTTCATATGAAGACAGGCTGAGAAAGTTGGGGCTGTTCAGCCTGTAGAAGAGAAGGCTGCGTGAAGACCTCATGGCAGCCTTCCAGTATTTGAAGGAGGCCCACAGGGTTGCTGGTGAGGGACTATTTATTAGGGACTGTAGTGATAGAAGGGGTAACAGGTTCAAACTTAAACAGCACAGGTTTAGATTGGATATAAGAAAGAAATTCTTTCCTGTTAGGGTGGTGAGGTGCTGGAATGGATTGCCCAGGAAGGTTGTGAATGCTCCATCCGTGGCAGTGTTCAAGGCCAGGTTGAATGAAGCTTTGGGTGACATGGTTTAGTGTGAGGTGTCCCTGCCCATGGCAGGGGGGTTAGAACTAGATGATCTTAAGGTCCTTTCCAACCCTAGCTATTCTATGATTCTATGAAATTTATTTTATTCAGTTTTCATTTGTTTCTAATTCTGGAGGATCTTTTAATACCATTTTTCCTTTCTGTTTTTAAGAAAGTAGAACCTTCAGCTGAAGCTAATTACTTAGCTTTAATTACTAACATCCTCATTTCTTGAAAAATTATTTCATGGGCTTAATTTTTATTTCATTAGATTACTAAATACAGTTAATTTTGTATCAATAGGCAGAGTCTTCTGAGGTTATTATAATAGCATCACAAAGACATTCTTTTTTAATGCTTTCTCCTAGTCAGGCTTAGCGTCTTCATACTTAGCTTCCTTCATCCTTAGCATTCTTGAGTTCTCTAATGGGATATTTCCATAAATGCACGACCACTTACAACTATGGCAAGCATGACAAACTCTTCCCAAGAGAAAAATATTTCTTTTAGGTATTTTAAGTTTGGGTAATTTTGTATTAGATACTTTAGTTGACAAAGTGATTTTTAGTCATATCAGCATTGCTGGCTTACAAATAGCCCAGTAAGAAAAAAATGCTATGATGACATTTGGAAACAATGCAGTCCCATTATAAACACATTGTAAAACACTAATCAAAGATGTCCAACCTATATTATCTCAGCTTATTAATACTATTGTTGTGATGAAAATGGGAATTCTACCTTTTAAGTCTTGACTTGTGTAAACTATCCTTTCATCCACCATCATTGTCATTGTGATGTCATAAACCCAGCTCTTTAAGTAGAAAACTAACAGAAATAATGCATGAAGCGCTTGAGGCTAAAAAAGTAAATGGGTCCAATACTCAGCTACATCTGATCTATGGATGCAGTGAAGAAAGTCTTTCAAAGCTTCTTGTGACCTCCTACTCTCTTGAAATTTGCTACAACTTGCAAAAAAAAAAGAAAATATCTCCATATTAAATTGCATAAGTTAGATATAGAGATTTCTGTGGAACCTCTTTATGGAAGATGAAACTACAGCACACCCTTTGTTCCATTCCCATCAGTCCTATCAGCAGCAGTGAGATGTTTAATAAAGATGTACTAATGTAAATTCCATCTGTTTTATACTAGTGAAGAATTGCCCTAAATTATCTCCTAACTGTCTCTGGCTTGAATTATCCCTGTATTTTTTTGATAGACATTTGAAATGAGGAGAGGCAAAATTAAAATGCAGAAAATATCAAGACAGGGCAAAAAAGATAGTAATGACACCATTTTCCTTCAGAAAAAAACATCAATTCTGAACAGTTAGGTTGTATTTTATTTCTAACCAAGCTGTATGAAGTGAGGATTTTTTTGATCCATAGACTTTTATACAAAGAATTCAGTATTATTGTACATAAGAGCATAGCAATCCTTGCACAGGAATTTTAGAATCAGGACCATAAATTTAGTTTATGATAAAAATTATCTTTTAAAAGAATATCTGGTCTTGATGTCACAATTTAATGTGACAGAACCCACCACTGGATCACGCAGAATTAATGCCCTACATCATAAGAAGATAAAATACTTTATGCAGTTTCTGTCTATAGTGTTCATTCTTCTCTTTCTCACTTTTAAACAGTAGTAGGCATATATGCTGGTTATATTTGCTACCAAAAAACCCACCCATATAACTAACCAAAAAACATTTCATTTAAAGATTGTACAAGCAGTGCAGTACAGCACAGCACACTGAGTACTGAGTGCATTCTTTGCTGCATCATATGTTTTTTAAGGTGGATGAATTATTTAGCACACTTAAATGTTCCAAATGCAGCATAAATTATGCTTTTACCTCCATATTGTGAAATGAAAAGTTCAGCATCCTAGATCTAAAGAGTTTAGGATCTTCTTTAATTGAAAGCTTTTGAAAGAGTTTGAAGACATTACACTAAAAAAAAAGAAGCAAAAAAAACCACCCAGGACCAAAACAACAATACAGCTAAAAATGAGAAATAGAGAGAAAATAAAAATCTGTCTTTTGTATTAATTTCAGAGAAATATTAGAGGAAAGCATATTTCTTTCTATGCAAAAGAGACCGTGGACTGCAATGAAAAAATGCAAATTAGATCTGGTTACTATCCTCATCACTTCGTTAGAATGCAAGATAGACTTGATCAATGGCAAAATGTACACCTAAATATGTATATTATTAGTATTTTGCTGTTCAGTGTAGTAAAATACTAAGCCTCATAATGGGACACCCATTCTAGCAACTCATTTGAAGACATTCATATCCTCTATCAAGTTCCAGCTACTTCTTTACTATACATTCTACTCCTTCGAGTTGAAGTAGCTGAAGAAAGTCCTAAAAAACACCCACGTGTATTGTAGACCAAGAAGTCTAGACTTATATAATCCTAATCATGTAGGTACTAGATTTAGAAACTTGATAATGGAGTCAAGTCGTTCCTAGGTTGTAGCACTTATTTCAGGTTCATTGGCTCAGTGTTTGGGGGATGGATAATCTACTGCCTCATGTCTACTGAGGTGTTCTGCAATGATGGTTGCATAAACTTATCTCCTTGAGAAAGACATTCAGTCTAGCTGCATAATTACTGATGTCTCTTCTTCATGAAGTGCTTATGCTAATACAGTGTTCCCAAACTTGAAAATCTTGTGGTTATTCTTATATGTAGCAAGATAGAGAGTTTTTTTAGTTATTAGTGACTACATTTCATGTTCCAACAAAATATTAAGTCCCGTTCAATTGAAAGTCCCTTAACAAAATTTTTCCCAACTTAGCAAAGATCTTACACAGTGTGGTTGTAATGACACTATCTGAAAAGTTGAAGGCCTGTGAATCACAGGGACTGAGGGGTCCAGGCTGGGCTGAAATAAGGTCATGGGTCAAGGGCAACGTGGGGAAGGCCGCAGGGTGCCGTACAAGGACAGACAGGGTTGGCAGTGCCACCAGGCCCTGGTGTTTAATCTGGGCATGTACATAGCTCATCCTTCAAGCACCTTCAAGGCACCTCTGAATGGTCACATATGAATTAAGGCTTCTCCCCCAAAACAGGTGGTGGGATCAATATCCCAACTGAAGTGCATCTATACTAATGCATGCAGTGTGGGGAACAAACAGGAAGAGATGGAAGATGTTGTGCATCTGGAAAACTCATACAGTTGCAATTATGGAAACATCATGGAATGACTTGTACAAACACAGCACTGCAATGGATGGCTATCAACTCTTCAGAGGGATAGGTAAGGAAGGAGAGGTGGTAAGGCAGCCCTGTATGTTAAGGGGTGTTTATATAGTCTAGAGCTTAATGATGGTGACTATAGGGTTGAGTGTTACAGGTTAAGAATTAGGGGGAGTGCCAGCAAGGCAGATATCATGGTAGGAGTCTGTCACCGACCACCCAACTAGGTTGAAAAGGCAGCAAAAATATTCCATAAGGAGCTGAGAGAACTCTCACAATCACTTGCTCTTGTTCTCATGTGAGAATTTAACTTACTAAATGTGTGGAAATACAACACCGTTGAGAGGAAACAGTCTAGGAAATTCCTAGTTAACTTCCTAACACAGCTGGTGAGTGAACCAGCTAGGGAAGGTGCCCCGCTGGACCTCTTGTTCATGAACACAGAAGAAGTTGTGGGTGCTGTGGTGGTTGGAGGCCATCTTGGGCATAGCGATCATGAAATTATAGAGCTTTTGATCCTTGAAGACAAAGGAGGGTCAGTGGAACTGCTACCTCAGACTTCCAGAGGACAGACTTCTCCCTGTTTTGAAGTCTGGTTGACAAAGTCCCTTGGGAGGCAGTCTTGAAAAGCAAAGGAGTCCAGGAAGGCTGGACATTGTTCAAGAAGGAAATCTGAAAGGCAAAGCAGCAGGCCATCCTGTGCTGAGAGATGAACCAGTGGAGAAGAAGACTGGCCTGGCTGAACAGAGAGCTCTGACTGGAACTCAGGGAAAAAAAAAAAAAACAGAGAAGAAAGGATAGGCAACTTATGAGCACTACAACAATGTCACAGGGTTATGCAGGGAGAAAACTAGAAGAGCCAAATCCCAGCTACAACTTAATGGGGCTACTGACATAAAATACAATAAAACCTATTTCTATAAATGCGTTAGCAACAAAAGGAGGGCTAAGGAGACTCTCCACCCTTTATTGGATGATTCTACAGCTGAAGAGGAAAGTTTCTGCCTGCCAGAAAGCCATATAACCGTTTCACTAACAAAGAAGTGAAATGAAACAGAATTTATTAACACAGGTCTTGTGTATCTTGAAAGTTTGTAATATAATAAAAAGAGGACTGAAAATACCAATTTTTAGCTTAAATGCTTGCAATTGTCACTATGAATGCTGCTTGTAACCTAAAGATTTGCAAATAATACTTGTTCATACAGGATAAAAAAAAATAGAACACATTTTTTAAAACTGATTGGTGTTGTTTTATTTGAAGCAAAAGGCCTAATTTCAGTGATATGTGTCCATGTTCAGAAGTGGAAAATTAGAGGTTTTCTTATCAGTTTAATGTTTCCTTCAAGAAATGCTAAAATAAATTTTCATCACTTCTGATTTCTTCCACATTATTTCTCAGCCTAAATTGTTAATTTAACTTGTAGTTAAACGAAATAATTTGAATTATTAGGATAAAAAATGTCCTAAAGAAGAGAGGCAGAATTGTCTTACACAGAGACAAAGGATTAAGCTTATTTAGAAAGATTTTTATCATCACAGTTTTGGTCAGTACTAAAGTGTAAGAGATGATAAAATATGCCCTCATCTAAATTAGTTGATGTAAAACACAAGATGGCCAGAACATTACTGATGCAAAAAGTTACTTTCAAAAAAGTTCTCTCATTTGCATAACGTTAATTATTTTCACTAGATTTGCTTCCACCTCCTGCAGTGCAAAATATTATGCAGATATATGCAGCTTCTATCATCATTTTTTTGAGTTTTTCTCAAAAGGGCAACTCATAAAATATTTTTGGTTTTACTTCATTTGTACTTAGAGTTGAACATCTGTGACGGTTATCATAGCTGCAGTTCTAGAGAACTGGTTAACCACAACACAAATATCCTGCTATATTTTTCTTTCGGTTGGATCAATCATTTCAAGACCAGTCTCTTCAATCGTCCTTTACTTTCTACTGATAGCTTTAGTCTAAAAATCTATGCTGTCAGTGTGTCACTTTACAACACATAACATCAACCACAAAGAAGTCCCCAGGCCATTAATGTTTCTACAGAAGTATTCAATTTGTAATCAGCAAATATATGAGGGAAAGATGCAGACCTAGACTCACAAGTTCTTTATTGTCTTTTCCTTAAACTTCTGGATCTCTAGCCCTCAACATTGTAAAAGACATTCAGATGTGATGTGGTATCCAAGAAGAAGAAAATACTGAAGAAATATGGATAGTACAGGTAGTGCCTGTTTCCCTGTGTGTTCACTGTGTCTATGCTGTCTCCAAATAATGAAGCCTATGGGAAATTTTTTATCTAAATATGATGACTTCTTCTTTTGGGTTAGATGCTGTTCTCCATGAAGCCTAAATTGCCACAGCTGATTTCTGTTAACTTGATTTATCTTCCCAGAATTGATTTATTAGTATGTTCTAGTTCTTATAGCTGTCATAACTTGATAAACCCCAGAGCCTCCACTCTAGTGTAGCAACAAATTGAGAGCTTTTTTTTATGATTATTATTATTATAGGACAGAAATGGTTATTTTATTGAAGACTTAGAACTAGACTCCATTCTTTACATAGACAATGGAAAGCAGTTTGTGCCTTCAGAAGGAATTTCATGATAGGTTAGATGCTTAAGAGTAAGTTCAAGAGTACCTCAAAGTATACTTCTAGTACAACAAGGAAGTTAATTGGGTTTGTACTTATTATTTAAGTGAAATATTTCTGGAATTGAATGAAGCGGGACAAAATCTTCTCTATTTACTAGTTCTGTAATTTTACTAAATGTAGGACTTTGAAAGCAGCAACAGTGTAATGTTTTCATGGACAATTTGTGCAGCCACAATGCAAGAGGCTACCTCATATTATAAGGCTCTTCATTCCTTGAGGTAATCTTACATGTATTGCAGCATGATTGACAAAGAATAATAGATAAAAATCCTGTCATTGCTTTCCTTCAGTGCATTTCTCCTAGTTCCTTTGTTACTTTCTACAAGTGAATGGACTAGATTCATCATATACAAATAAGGTATGGGCTAAACAGGGAGGTCTTTATTCTAGTAAACAAACAAACAAACAAAAACCTAACAAACACCCTCAACCATTTGGTAAAAAGTCATTATTTAAATAAGATTGGATGCTTACTATTTTCTGATCTACTGTAGGTTTACCTAAATTTCCTTGTTTTCCTTTTTTTATTGTTGAAAAGTAACCTGTTATGTTTCATATATGAAAGGTGTGCATTAAAAGAATATGAGCTAGCAAATATCTTTACTGAAGCACTGTTGGCAGCTGAGATCACTGACAACTTCCTGGCTGTGATTCATAATCTATATTGGTGCCTTTGAGACAGCAAGCTATTGATTTTTCCCAGTCTATAATCCGAGACCATATACACAGCTTGTTAGACATCTGTGGGAATATAAACTGAGTTTTGATGCAATTTAGGGAGCTTCTGTTAGCAGGGCACTTAGTTTTTGTCTTTGAGAAAACCTTTACACATCTGTGTAATCTTGAAGAGATTTTTCACAGATAATTCAATCGCGTTTGGGTTGTTTCTTTTCCTTCTTTTTTTTTTTTTGTAAACTGCTTGCCTGGGTAGAGCTCATATGAAGAAGAGCTGATGAAGAACATCTGAAGTGCATAATAATAATAAAACATAGGGAAATCTTTCTAATACTATTATAGCTTTTTTCTTCTTTTTATTTCCTTTGATTTTGTCAAGTATAATTTGGAAGTAGTTCTGTTTTTTCATGTTTAATGTCTTGTCCACATTACTTGCCCTTCCTAGGAAAACATTCCTGTCATTACTGTAATACTCATGGTACATAGGCACAAACAACATTCAAAAGAACAATCATTAACTGCAATGCAGTTTCTCCTACATAAAAGGCTACTAGAGCAAACCCATTAAAAATCTTCCAAAAATAGACATTAGCTAAAAAATACTTCTCATGTTCAAGCCACTGCACCCTGATTTATTAAAGTAACTACACCTAATGTTAATTCTCTGTCTTTTGAGAGCAGCTTATGGAAAAGAAAGAGGCTAATAAAGTTTGAAGCTTATGCATTAAGGTAGGAACACCAAAAGGAACAGTCTTAATATATTTTCTTTTAAATATTATTTAATATTTGTCCAAGAGTACTTTAAGGGCCACTGTATAAGGCAAAAATAACTCTGAGGAGCTTTGTAGATTTCAGACAACAGAAATATCTCAGTGCATGTCATCACATTGCATGTTAGTCTGGAAGGTTAGGAAAATATTTACACCAAGTCTCCAAAATCAAAATAAGGCATTCTTGATTGTATATGAAGTATAATTTAGCTAAACTTGGATGATCCAGAAACCATATAGTCAGAAAGGGATAATTGCTCATTTTCTTTTCTATGACAGATAATTTTTCTTAAAACAATAAGGAGAAAAGAAAAATATTTTGACGCATATCTGTGTTAGCAAAATTTTGTGTTGAAAAACTAGACCAATTTTCATTAGTAGTAGGAAAAAAAGATCTCTATATTAAATAACATGATTGATAGCAAAAAACTATCATTGGCATGGACTGTTTCTAAATGGAATTTTGCAAATGACCATTTCAAATATCTTTTTGAAAAGAGTTTTTCATACACTGTAAAGTTGTCTGGGTTTTTTGCTAGCTCATTTATCTATAATTTAATTGCTTTCCAGGAAAATAAATTAAGCCCCTAATTTTTCATATGTTTACACATTTTCTCAATCTGAAGATCATGAGTACATCAACTGGATTAGTATCATGCTAAACAAAACACAATGTTTCTGCAAGGTCAGAGATATTGAAATATGTTAAAAGTTAGAAATCTGGAATAATGAGTAGATACAGAAAAATTAGTTTATTATTTTTGTTTCAATCTAAATGAAAAAACACAGTGTACAGCCTTACCATCCACTGTTCCTCTCATTCTAACAGTCTAATTTAAGCTGAATTATGTACAGAAAACCTTTAAATGAAACCCCCAAAATTAAAGCCGTTACTTTTTATTCTATGTTTAATTATTTCTTCAAATAATCTTAGACCTTCCTGTCTTTACCCTTGGCACTTTCCTATCCACTTGTTGGGACCTCCTAAAGAGCAAGAAGACAATTTATGAGGACCAAATCCATCAATCCAGATTCCAAAATTAAATATAAAGGACAAAATGATAATGAAGCAAGGAGAATATGTTGATGTTTGGGATGCTAATTATAGGTCACTAGGTTATCAAGACCAACTAATTTAAAAAGGGAAATCAAAGGATTAACTCTTTATTTTATAATTCAACATTTCAATTTTAATGTCAAGCAAAATATTTGTTATTCATTATTTCTGGAAATCTGAAAGGAGTTTGGATCCATTCATCATTTCAACAATGTGAGAAGCAGATCATCCTTGCTCGTATCACAAGAAGGTAATGGAAAAGGAGAGTGAGCAGACACTATAGTCATGAGCACTTTAGAAATGCATGTGATGGTAAAAGTGATAAAGTAGGAGATCGGGTGTAGTTATCAATAGCAGATAACACAGTTTTGCTAAACAAACTGCTGTCCTTGGAGTAAGTAGTTCAAAATTGTTCTACCTATGTACAGGTACATAGTTCAGCAAAGGTTCATCTCATTCAAGCTCAGATGCATTTTAAAAAGTGGTTACATAATGAAGGGAAATGTTACTGCTTAGTGCATGTCTCTCTAGGCCTGTACACTTACAGAAAGGCTGGAGACAAATGCTCCTTAGTTATAATTTCCCAACTGGAATATTACATACTCAACTATACAAAAGATACAGAAACTGCAGACTGACCTGTTAGTTGCCCTTTCCTATCTTCTAAATTCAGTATTGTAACAAAGGTTGTTTTCCCAATGTGAAAGTAAGTGTATGATTATATTCAGACCCTACTGTGTGAGGGACAAATGCTTCAATTTTTACCCTTTTATTGCCCAGCAAAACTTGCACTTGCCTTTCACCCAACCCCCTTTTACCCGCTGCTTATTGCAATAGCCACAAGCTATCTTTTAATGGACATCACATAAAAAATAAGCACACTTTTTGAGAGCTCATTTGTGTATTTCGTTATCAGAAAGGGTAAGAACATATTAACTGAAATGCACACGCTGTTTTTTTTCATCCAGAGACAAATTACTGTCAGTAACTGTTAGAAAAAGTTAGTGCTCCAGGTCAGGTTATTCTAAATGCTCTTTCTTTCCTTAAAATAAAGATATCAGTCTACACACAGAAAGATAGGCAATGCCTGTATCACACCACAAGCTTTTCAAGAGACCATACCTTCATTTGCCTTTTGGTAGCTCATAGTGAAAGTCTGCCTGAATCCTCAGCTAAAGAGAGTACGTTCTAGAGTAATAAATCTAATAAATTATAATTCCTCTCATATTTATGACTAGGACCTGGAAATCAGCACAGGAAGAAACTGGGCAAAACCCATGCTATATAAGGGTGTGATGTGTTGTAAAGTTAATAAGGCATATCCCAGAGAAGGGAGCCTCAGCATATGTTTATCACTTGGATTTGAGAATGCATGAGATAGAGGACTTGCTATTTGGAAACACCCCTTTTTTTTTTTTAAGGGAAGTCCTAAGGACCTTACTAGATATATGACTCTAAGAAGCAGGGATAAGAAGAGCAATGGTGACCACCAGAAACAATGAAGAGAGAAGGGTATGCTTTCTCATTGGTATATGAGAGACCAAGTCTAGAAACAAAACTTTGTATTTATTTTATTAAGAATAACACCCTGTCCTCCCAGGTGAATGAAAAGCAGGGTATCTTCCCAAAGTAAACACTGAAGGGGAAGTTTTTTAACCCTGTGAAGGCCTCTGTCATTCATTAGACATATCAAATGACCTCTACATATATATTTTGAATTGGACTGCTTTTTATACAAAAATAAGAAAGGTCCTTACATTGTCAGCATATAATTGTATAAATATTGCAAACTTTAAATATTTACCATAAATAACTGAAAAACTACCATTTCAGAACTTTAGTAGCCTATTACATAGAAACACAAATTCAGCGGGACTTTATAACTCTTTCTGTGAGAATTAGAAAGAGGAACTGTTTCATTTTTAGATACCTTCAGAACCTCTGTATTTAGTCTATTTAAATTAGTTTGACTATTATCGCAGAACCTTTAATTCAATAAATCACTGCTTCCAGAATAGCATTTGTGTTATCAGATGAAAAAAATGTGTAAGAGCAAAACTGAGAACAGGTATATATCTTGTTCGATATTTTTATATCAGCAACTACAGAACTAACTTCTGAAGCTCAGACATCTCTTTTTTAAGGATGGCTGATTATTCATGTTTAAACTGCTTTTTTTTTCCTCAGAAAAATATATTGCATATGCTTGCCTCAAAGATTGAGAACAATAGAGGGAATACTTGCATAGTCCACAGGGCTAGAGATCACAGGTTCCTAGATAAGCAATTATTTTAATGAAGCATTAAAAAATTTCTTTGAGTAATTATAAAGATAGATTGTCTTTTAATGTGAAACATGTTAGGACTTGTGGTTTAGTGTGTTTCCAGTTTTTAAGAGATTCTTTTATTTTTTTTTTTTTCTAGCAACTCCCAGAACTCCCATTCACCTCAATGGTAGCTGCAGGTGCTGAAAATCCATTTCAATGGTTCATACTGCTTTGAAATTTTACAGTGGTCTTTCTCTCACACACATGCTCACACATGTTCTTCTTTACCTTTCTCTCTTTTTCTCTCCATCTGCCCCAGATTAAGACAAATCTTGCCAGACATGGATACTCATGAAGTGGTAGTATGAAAGTTACAAAGAAGCAGTTAAATGAACTGAGAGGGGGGTGGGAAGGAGGGCTAAGGGAGAAAACAAGAGAGGATCTTATGTTTTCCAGCCCTCTTCCACCAAATTTTAAAAAATAAAATGTAACCTTATAACGAGGAGATAGATTTCCTAGTAAGTTAATCAAGACTCCAAGGTACAAGCAGATGAGTGAACTCTTTTAGAAGCACTTTTAATGCATTCTTACAAGGGTCATTGTGTTTTACAATGTAACAAAAAAAAAAAAGAGAACCTAAATCACATTTCATTTTTACTATACTTGAAATAAAAATAGGCAATTGGAAATGCATTGTAAACAGGATTATTCAAACTCAGCTTGCCTTAAGATTGAAGCAGCTTTTAAGCTGGCTGTTACATAAAAGTCCAGTATTTCTGAGATTTTATGAGAGTAATCTAATGCATTGGTCAGACAAGGTTAAGAATAATGCCCTTGTAGTCTCCCTAGGTGCAATGATAGCATTTGAGGTGAATAAAAAGGCTTCACTTTCTGGGCGTTGTTGAAACTGAACTGCACATTTATTTTGAGATTTGAGTAAGAACTTCAGTATTCTTCAGGGAAACAAAAAAATATATCCACAGTCTTTTTGAATCTTTGTTCCTGAGTTTTATACTTATGCCTCATTGTCCATCTTTTCCTCCTTTCTCCACATTAGCTTTCAAAATACTTCCTGAGGCTTTTAGCTATGTCGTAAACTTACTGTATCATTACAGATGCACACAAGCAGGAACATAAATGAATACTGTATCTGGATGATATTCTTCTTTTTATAACCCATCCTGATATTTCAATCCCAGCTATTACACTGTTCATAAATCAGTTTGGGATCCTCTCTGGCTTTAAAAATAATTATAATAAATCCAAAGATATGTTTATGTATAGGAGGCCAATTGAACCCTTTGCTTTTCAGTTTCCATTTAAATTGGTCTCCAGAGGTCTTACCCCAGGTTATTTATTCCTTTTTCTTTAGATCTGCTGTACAGATTTAATCTTGCTTCTCTGCTTTGTAAAATTCAATAGACACTGTACAGGTGTTTTTTTTGTTCTTTCCTTTTTTTATTAGGGGAAGAGCTGTCATTAATTAAAAACAAAATGCATTTTGTATTTTTTTCTCTGATAATAAATAACTTACTAAGAAATTGTGAAGATTCTCTTAAGATTTTTTTCCAGGTGCCCTGAAAGCAATTGTTCAACTCATTGACTTATTCTAATAGAGCACAAACAATGTGTTAATCTGCTCTGCAATTTTTCCATTTGCCTGACTATTAAGTTTAATTCAGTTTCTAAGTCCTTTCTCTCTGTGTCTTTCTGATTAAATTCTCATACAGAAGTCATGTTAATGCAAGGTGGCATGTCAGTAGGTGTGGATCAGAGCAACAGAACTGTATGGCTGGAAAGCTTTGTCTGATCACACAGACTTCTGATTTCACAAAGCTATTCTTCCAGAAATGCAGCAAATGCCAGAGTATCTTGAAGGAGGTCAACAGAGAGAGAAGATGCAAATTTTAGCAATGACCTAATAAAACCAATGTAAGAAACAAGGGAATTTGTTTCAGGAAACATATACCTGAGAATCACCTTTACACAGCATTTTATTTCACCTTTTTCATTTTATCACCCTTCATTCTATAAATACAAAAATGTGAGCCACACATAAAACCTAAATCTGTGAGTAAAAAGTGTCCCTTTTCAAGTATAATAACTCATCAAGTAAATATCAAATATTTCAAATCCTTTACATTGTCATTGCAGGTGAAACATATACCTACTTTCTAACAGAGATAAAAAACAGGATATCATATGTTTTAATTCTGATATAATTTCCACTGTAAAAAAAAAATATATTTCAACAGTTCACTGTTTACAGAAATGGGCATATGAGCAGGGATATTTATGAGGAACCATTCCGTGCTGAACTTAGTATGCATAGAGACTGTTTATGTTCAGGAGTTGCCAGAATTTGCAATCCAGAAGCAGAAGGAGAGGAGAGGAAAGGAATTTTGTAAAAGAGGTTTGGATTTTGTTTTTAAGAAAGCACATATAATTAATAACAGGAGTCCAGAAGCTGTGGCTAAAAGAACAGCTGCAGGTTATTGTTTCTAGAAAGAAATTTTCAAATGGTGGTCTGAAAATTGGGAGCTTTTATGGAGATTGAGGCTGTAGAATTAAGAAATGCTGGATGCTAATGAAAGCTGAACCAGAAAACCAGATGAGAAAAAGGGACACAATCTGTCACTAAAAGATAAGCAAGTTAGTTTAGGAATTTCTACTTAATCTCTTACCAACAAGATTCAAGCTCTTTAAAATACAAAGAATGTTTATTCTGATTTTTGGGGGAGGTTTATTTATTTTTTTTTTTAATAGCACAGACCTATAATTTGGAAATTATCTGGAACACTGATTTGTAAGAGAGTGGAACACTTCTACTCCAAGGCTCTATTTAGTTCACTGTCAAATTATAATGTGCCTTATCACTTTTAAATTACCTCACATATTGTTTGGAGGATTGATATCTATTTGCTTCTAAAAGGTACTAAAAAACTGGCCCAAATTCTTATTCACTAATTCAGATCAATAGTCCCAAATGAACCAGTCTTGTCTACAGAATAGTCTTTCCTGACAATGCATTGCACAAACACATCATAAATATTAATCCCAGCTATACAATAAGTAAACTCTTTCAAAATTAAAATTATATCGATGTTTTAGATGCTTTTAAATTTATTTACTTTTCTTATTTTTATCCTAGTTTTAAGATATTAGTTGTATTTCTGTTTAATTCTGAACAATTATTTGGTTTTCATGTGGATCATGTGCTGATTTTTAATTTAGGAATACTTATGAGGCATATATTCCTGTCTGCCATGAGACAGATTTTTTGAGACATTCAGTGTGCTACCTGTAAGGGACTTTTTGTTAAAAAAGTTGGCTAATACTGAGGGTTCTCCTTCTGAAATGATCTTTCTTTCTATTTTTTGTTCTGAGTATCCCTGTGAATGCAAATAATGAGGCTATGCTGGAAGATGTGTCTTTTTGCAAACCTTTCTTGGGGAGGAAGGACATGAGGGTGGTAGGCATTTTTCTACTGGATATATCAGTAGAGGTCCAAAATATTCACTATTTATGCTATTGCTCATCAGTTTGGCTAGTAAACAGGATTTCCTGTGGATTGTTTTCTTTGGATGTAATTTGAAATCTCTCTGAATGTCTGAATTTATAGTGTTTAGAAATATTAACATGTGCTTCTTAATGTCTTTGGTTCTCTTTCAAATATTTTTTACCTAATATCTGTGTATGTGACTACATATACATAAACATATATTTGGGGTTGGTTTTGTTTTTTTTTTTTAACCAAGATTATGGTACACATTAAAAGGAAATAATCCCATTCATTCTAGGATCAATGAGAATCTTATAATTGATTTTTTCTGTGTAAGTATATTCAGTTCTCAAGTATTCAACTCTGGTCTCAGTCCCAGACACAGTATTGTGAGTGCTGTTTCTAATTCTTGTAATTGTATTATACCTAGTCTTACATAAATCCAGAGGAAGTGTTTGTGAATAAGTATGTTTTAATATGAATAATGGAGACAGTATGCCACTACAGAGTGACAAATTCGTGAGATATTTAGGGCAGCACTCATCAACCTCATTTTCATTTTTTTTCGCGCTTATCTTTGGAATTTTTCTTGGTATACATCTTTCTGTTTATTATACTATTGGCAACTGCATAAGGCACTTGGGTCAAGTAGACTCAAAACCATTCTGACAAATAAAGGTACATTATGTAGCTGTATGATAGCAGTTATGCACATGGATTCTTTGAAAACAAGTATCACTTTATATAAGTTATATTTTCTTAGACTTTGTGAAAGTACATTCCAGAACTATGTATTGAAAAGTTTAATTAGATGCTATAATATCATATTTGATCAGGATTATATCACATTATTAAAGTGGCCTAATATATGGGGTAGCATTTTTAATGTACTGACTTGTGTCCATACAGTGTTTTAAACTATAAGGTTGTTTTGCATGTTTTTTTTTTGTGTGGCTCTGTTCTTTATGGGATAGTATGTAGGCCACTATGTAAGACAAAGACATGATATGTTTGAAGCATGCACAAAATGCATAACAGTATTTTCGTTTAGAACTTAAGAACAGGGAAGAAGCAATATAAAGAGTACAGTTTAAAAAGAAAAAGAAGAGGAAGAATATTTTTATATAATTTCTAACCTTTGGAACTCAGTCCAAAAGATATCTGATTCAGCAATATTCCGATTTCAGCTGGATTCTGAGCAGGGACAAATCTCTAAGATAGGTTTTGATTAATTAAAATATTAAGAGTGAATAAACAAATGAGAAATTACTGTGAAAATCAATAAGGAAAATAATGGAAAAGAAAAAAAGACAGAAATCCGAGAATATTTCCTTTGCAAAGCTGTAAAGGTATTCTTATAAACCAGATGATTCAAATGGGGAAAATTAGGAAACAAATTTAAGAGACATGATTTACCTTAAAATTATTGCTTAAAAATTACTCATTGCTGAATAGAAACCTGAGGGAATGCTTTTCCACCTATTATAAGCCTGATCCTTGATCTCGCAGTATGCTGAGGTTTGCTTTTAGGCTGTGTATTTTAATTGTTTTGGCTAGCACCATGCTGAATTGCAACCCTGGCCTTTAACTGCTAAGAGGATATAACTGTAGTAAACAGAACAACATATCCATGGCAACCTACAGTTTTAGTTGTAACTTTTCAAAACACAAAAAGGTAATTATTTTTTTTTCTTTATATTTTTATATTCCTATGGCTCATAATAACAGTGATGACCTCCTGGCTGGGCATTTCCAAGCTATTAATGACAGGCTGAGTTATGCGACCTTGACTTCACCTGCAGCCATTAACTTTTCTATCTAGTCATTAACTGCTGAGAAATGCCCTCCCTTTTGGTGATTATTTCTTATATATGCATTTCTTAAATAGGCATTTTCTGTAACAATTACATGTCAGAGTAATTTCATATTTTTTTATTAATAAGTACTATCTTATCTTTGTGTTCAAGCCACGGAGATCCTTTGACATCTAGCAGCTTGCACATCATTTAAGTTTCTAAGGAAGAGGTCATTTATGCACAGGCAAATGGGAAACAGAGGGCTTAAAACATCATATTTTACATGGGAGGAAAAAGCCTCGCATCTTTTGAGTTAAATCTATGGAGCATATTCAGAAATGCTGAGGAATTAATTTTTAGATTGGGCATTTAGATGTACAATGTATGCCACAATACCAGCTAGAAAACCCTTAGCGTTAATAGTAAAGGTGACCTCTAAGTTATCCCTCCTGACTACCGGATCTTTAGACAAAATGGTTAGTAATTTCACTGGGATTAATTTGCCAGCATTTTGCAGACCCTTATCTTATTTTCTGGAACTCATAGAGGGATCAGAATCCACATGATATATTTCTCTTATCTGTCAGTGCAGCAGCATAAGATAAAGAAGATTCTTATTGAATGGATATATTTTTCATTGTCCTTCGTATCATAGATTAAATGGGTCTTGTATGATTTTTCTTTTCTTGGTAGAGCAAGACATACTTCTGCATAAATAACTTCTGTGTAATTTGAGAACTCATAAAGAGCTCAGTAATCAAATTTTTTTAGATGCTGTAATTAGTGGCCTTACCTGGATCAAAACCTAAATGTTGCTGGAGAAGAAAAAGGTTGTAGAGATATTTTCAAGGATGGGACTTAGTTGTCTGCATGGATGACAAAGTATATTATCATATATGCCTGGAAATATCAGCAACAGAGGATTTGTCTAATTTGGTTGTTCCTGTAATTCAGACATACAGTTATACTTCGATAAACAATGTTTGTTCAATGACATGCTTAGTTCTTTGCATAGGAAATTTCTCTGACAATATCCTTGACTAACAGGAAATATCTGTCCTGTAAAAGAAAAAAATGTTTCCTGGAGCTAAAATTTGTTGTTCTTTTTGTTGTTATTTTATTTAGGTGTCTGGTTTATTAGAAAATATCATCCTAATTTTGTACAAGCAGCAAAAAAAGCACAGGGAGGTGAATTAGGCCAAAAGAACGTAAACTAAAGAAGTAAACTCCTTAAATCTTGATAAATGCAACTCCACCAGTAAGTGACAATATAGGTGAAACATTTCTCTTTTAAACTTTTTTCCATTAGTTTTTTGACAGGAGTACACTAGTTCAGCTTTAATGAGATTCTAGTGTAAAAACTTCAGGGCTAAATAAAAGAAACAAATCAAAAGGACCGGATGATTGCCATTTAATGTGAAAGAATGAAAGTGCAAACAATCATTGTATGACATCTAGCTGTGCTAGTCACTGCAGAATGACAGGTAGAACAATTCAAAGTTACTGATCTAAAGATGGAATAACAGCTCATATATTTGAAGTGTTCAGAAGATGAAGAAATAAAACAGACTCTAAGATAAGACATGGTTAAGCCTTTTAAATTCCATGCCTTATTGTCAGTATCACTTGAACGCTTTTGTACACTTTTTTTTTTTTCCCTCAGAAACTATTTTATTGAAGGAATTACTTTTAAGAGCTGATTTTTATTATTATCCTTCAGGCTGAATAGTGTGCTTTGTTTTTCAACAAGATAAGAAAAAACGTACGCAATGAGAAGTATATTACTAGTTTACTAAGCACCCATATCGTATATGTTCAGAATTATGTATTCTGAGGACATATCATTAAGGTGTGCATTTTAAGCAAGCTCAGTAATACACACGTTAATTTACTCTACGGGAAGACAGACTCTTTTAACATGGAACACAAATTTGTTATGAATTTCTGTTCATATTTTCCTTGTCCATTCTTTTCTTTATATTATTTTAAGGCTCTAAGGAAAAATCACCTATTCTTTCTTTCAGCAAGCCTTTTTATCAGTGAAATAACCTATTCTAGTTACTGCTGGAAACAATAATCTGTAATTGCTGCTTTCAGTCCTAATTTGGCCTGTCTCTAGTTTTTCATCTCAATCTAATCTAAACCTATTTGAGCAAATAAAATGATATTTACCTCATCCTCTGTTACAAGCTTTCAAGATTACAGGCTTCAGGAAAAATCAATACAAAATACCAGCTTAGCAGCAGGTTTGTGCTCAGAAAGAATGCTAACTTTTCTTTCCTGCATTTTCTGACTCTCTACTTCCCTGGAGTGAAAGCAAACCTTAGACTATAAGGAATGAAGAGGGGGGAAAAAAAAGAAACACAAAACCCTCCAGCCTTCAGTGATGTATTTGGTTCATGGTTAGTAGCCACTTTTGAGCTTACAAGCCAAAGTGCAGTACATGGTCAAGCTCCTAACCTTTAGCTTCTGCTTCCACACTACACATCTTACAGAGTTCACCAAAAGGAAGAACCTAACCTCACAGATGATTTTTCAGACTCAAATACCATCTTCATTTATTATTTATTTTCTTCAAGCAGTTGGGATTTGAAGTATCATCATACCTGCCTAATTTAAGGAAGTGATCACAACCCTGTGGGGGAATCTCATGAGAATAAAATCCTATTACTTTCCAAAAAGATTACTTCGTTTGCTGCCTGAAATAAGCTTTCAATGAAAACATTTGAATGTTGAGTTTGTAACCAATCAAGAACTCTCAACAGTAGTACCTTTTTTTTCTTCTTTTTTGTTAATGCTGAAAATTATGTTTAGTTGCTTTTTATTTTGATTTTGATTTTTTTGTTGCTGCTGGGCTTTTTGACCAATTAATACAGATGGGTCTTTATAGTCATTTTTCTGTATTTTTCAACCTTTCCAAATTATTTGTTCTCTTTCTTTGTAAAACAGAAAAGTTCTTCCTTTTAAAACTTTTATTGGGTTTCTCTTTCATAGCTCTCTCCCCAGGTGTCCTCTTCCTACCCCCATCTTGTGAATGGTCTCTGATTTGAAAAATTATAAGTTTTTTTGCCTCTCTTTAAACCCTGTAGGGTCATAATTATCTAATAGTTATGTAATGTTTGAAAGAAGCTCTAAACCAAGTCAAACATTTAACTTAATCACTCATTTTTGAAATATTTAATTCAGGACTCAAGTTTTCTCAGATAAGTAACAAAATAGGTATGTACTTTTCTTTGGATGTCTATATAAGAGTAATACAGATATATTCAAAAAAGTAAATTACCTAAGTTTTTATTTCCCCAAGAATAGTGGCAGCTGTATAAATGTATTTTGATAGAGGGGGACGTCTTTAAAATAGGAGATTAATACCTATTTGTAATCATCTAACTGGGAATACTAAACTAGCACTCTAGCTTATGTAGACACAGGAGTAAACAATGGAGGGAGAAAAGTACCTTCAAAGTGCTTGAGTCTTAGGTGAACTGAGCTGCCCTTTGAAGGTGCTTATTCTATTTAATTGAATATAAAGGCTAAGGTAACCTCAGATGAGTCATCCTAAACTTATTTAGGATAAATCGTAAGTGACAATTTTACTTCCAGAATCTTCCTAAACCATAAGACTCCTATTCTGCAGACCTTTTGCCTCTGATATAGGGTTTTTCAAAAACACAGTGGCTGAAGTATCTATTAGTCTTTAATTCAACCCCAACAGAAACAACCAAAGCTTAAGAAGAGCAGTTCCTATCATTTTTTATTTTTGTTAAGAGTGATTTTTTTAGATTCAAGTGTTTAAAAAACAATAAAACATAATCTCATTCATCTTGTGCATGCAAGATTTACCAGTGTTTAAGTGAAGCCAAATCTTTCCTGCATCTCTTCTGTCCAGTCCTCTTTACCTGTTGTGATGATTTATCCTGCAGCCTCAGATGATTATGTGTCTCCTTTCCAAAGAGCAAAATAGGACAGTTTACACCACCCAGAGCTGTTCCAAAGTCTTCACAGGTTCTTTTATCTCTTATATTCAGCTCATTTTGAGGCTATATTTTCTTAATTAAAAACAAAATATGAGAAATATTATTTTGAAAAAAGTCACTAGCATTTTATATCGCTGTGTATTGGTCCCATTAAGCTTTGTGAAGCTTGATCCCAAATTTTTTAATCTAATGTAAGATTATTGTAATCAAATTACCTGTGTGTCTATCAGTCATGCTGATAATTTTTTAAGTCAACTTCAAAAAATCTGACATATAAATAAAAGTCTTCGGAATTCCAAATACCTACAGTAGGCTGATACTGCCTATGATACTGCCATATAGGCAGTTCTTCTGCCAGCAATGAGGTATTGTGTCTGCTTTAAGCCAGGACTACAAGCAGAACTTCAAGTCACCATATCTATATGTAATTTTGACCAAAACCTTGACCAAGAAACTCTGTTCCATTCCAAGAGCTCTTTTACATTTAATTTTCACCACTTCTTCTGTAGTTGTCTGCAGATAAAGCTGGCTGAAGCAAAACAATCATATAATCATAGAGGTCATCTAGTTCAACCCCCCTGAAATGAGCAGGGACATCTTGAACTAAATCAAGTTGCCCAGAGTCACATCCAGCCTGGCCTGGAATGTCTCTAGAGATGGTGCATCCACCACCTCTTTGGGCAATCTGTTCATGTTTTTTTTACCATAGCATAGACAGTTATATCAGTTAAAGGTGTTGAAATATTGGTGTAACCTCTTTCTAAAATTTTACAAGACTTTTCACTGACTGCTACAAGAAGTATTTCACGGTGGCAATATATAAAAAAAAAGCTGACTAATTAGACAAGTTCAGAAGGAAGTGTACACTCAGTAAAGATGATAAATTTATTCTTTAAAAAAAAACAAACTCTATGACATCTTATAGCAGAATGCTTTTCTATGTCTATGATTTTTAGGAAAAAACAAAGAGAGATGACTGAAAAATCAGCAGATCTTGGGGTTCATCCTGATTAGCTGTCTGGACAGACTTTTTGTGTCAAGGGACAAGGGATATTTTCTTCACAGAACTACTGATAGGTAACTCAAAGTTTTTAAGCAGCTGGAAATATAGACAGGATGATCCTTTAAGTTTATCTTTCAAAAGCATGGTGCCTGAGGATCTTTGAAGATTCCAGGAAATCCCATTTCAGTATTTAATACCTACAATTTTAAAAACTGGTAAAAGAAAGATCACTGTGACACTGAACCCATGACACAGTGGACCAACCTTCAGTCCAATTTGGTTTTGCTCAGTTTTGAGGAAAAAATTATTAATTCTTTTTTATTTTTTTTTCAATTAGAAAAAATGATTAGATATTCTAATCTCCTGAATTTAAAAAGTATTTCAAGGAGGGAAGAGATGCTTCAGCACAGTTTCAGTGTAGGGAAGCTAGAGAATGCAGAATACCTAACTGCATCTCATTCAATCTATGGCTCATTGTTAATCATGGACTGTAGTAAATGCCAATAGAGGTTACAGTGTAGTTGCCAGACCAGGCATTCACAGTGCCCTCCCCAGCTTGTGTACAGCAGTAGGAGACGGACATCACAGTTGAGAACTGCAGTGAGTTTGCACAAGGTTTGGTAATAGCTGCTAAATATCCCAAGAAGTACCTAGCAGCTTTTCCCTAATGGAGCAAAAAGAACAGCAAAGCGAGGATAGGGCCAGTTTCATCCAGCAAAAACTGAAAAAAAAAAAAGTATGTGTGTGTGTATACAAACACACATACATTATTTTTATCCTTTTTTAATATATGTATCAGAAATATCTTGTGCCATGGAATTCATATTAGCAGACACAGGAATACAGAAGAACATGATTCTCTTACAAGTATTGAGTATATTCACAGAATATATTCAAGCAGTAAATTTGTAGTGCTAATAGAAACATTACATCCTTACATAACTCTCTGTAAGATTTTATTCTGCTGTAATGCAGTGTTTAGGAGTGACATAGTGTAAACTTCTGTGGTACAAACAACAGAAGAGGTCGAACAGCTAGGGAGCATAAGAGAATCTGAGGAGATTGATGGGTGGACCCACACTCTACCATTCCTGAGAGAAGCAAGCCAGCCACTCAAAACAAAAGAACTTTAGGAACAATACCTTCTTGCTATCAGGCAGATGGAAGTGACCTAGGAAACAGAGGAAGTTGGGATCAGAGTAGAGAGTGTATTCTCCCCAGCTCATGTCAACTTCCCACATACCCCTTTACAACAGATTCCAGTTCCTGGTATTTCAGGATCAGGAAAGTGAAGAAGATGATAATAAGGGATCATCCATGTCAGAAGAGTTGGAGAGCACCTTGTATTATGACCAGCTGTGCTAGAAAAAAAAAGAAGAAGAGTGGTTCTAATTGATGACTCCACCCTAAGGGGAACAGAGGGCCCATATATTGTCCTGCCCAAGCTCACAGAGAAGTCTGCTGCTTCCCTGGGCCTGGATAAGGGACATGATCAGAACACTCCTTCACCTGGTACAGCTCTGCAACTACTATCCTTTATTAGTCTTTCAGGTGGGCAATGAGGAAATCTCAAGAAGCCTGAGGGGACTTGAGAAGGACTTTAGCACCTTGGAGTGACTGGTTTAGGATTTGGGAGCCCAAAGCAGTTCTCATCCCTCCTGCCAGTCACAATTAATGACAACGGTTACAACAGAACAATCTCACAGATTCCTGATTCCTTGACTTTGTCAGTGCCTTAACTTTGGGGGTTTTGGCCATGGATCAATCTACACAGCACCAGGCCTCCTGATGGCAGGTAGGTTAAACCTGTCCCAAAGGGAAAACAGGATTCTAGCCCAGTAGTTAGCAGGGCTCATAAAAAGGGTTTTAAACTAGTGCTGAAGGGGGAATGGGATAATGTCAGGCTTGCTAGAAATGAGCCATGGGGTAGCAAGTTGCCATTGGAGTCCAGATCCATGGCACAACTTAAATGAATTTATGACAGTGCCCGTAGCATGTGCAGCCGTCAGGAGGACCTGGAAGCCATTGTGCAGCAGGGAAGTGATGACATAATCACTGTCACAGAAATGTGGTGGAATGATTCACATGACTGGAGTGCTGCAATGGATGGATACAGGCTCTTCAGGAGGAACAGGAAAGGAAAATGAGATAGAGTTGTGTTGTATGTCAGGGAGTGCACTGAGTGCCTTGAATTCAATGTTGTGAGTAAGAAGGCTGAATGCCTGTGGGCAAAGATCAGCAGGAAGGCCAACCAAGCAGATATCCTGGTAAGAGTCTGTTATGGACCACCTAGCCACTATGAAGCTAAAGATGAAGTGTTCTTCAAACAGCTGAGAAAAGTTTCACATTCACTTCCCTTGTTCTCGTGGGGAACTTCAGCCTATCAGATGTCTGCCGGAAGCACAACACAGTAGGAGGTTTTGGAGGGTGCGGAAGATAACTTCCTAACCCAGCTGGTTAGTGTACCGACTACTGGAGATGCCTAGCTAGATTTGCTGCTCACAAACAGAGAATGACTGGTGGGTGATGTGGTGGTTGCAGGCTGTCTTGGGCAGAGTGATCTGAATTTTAAATTCTTGCAAGGTCAAGAAGAAGGTCAGCAAAACCTCCACCTTAGACTTCCTGAGGGCTGACTCTGGTCTGTTTAGGATGCTGATTGGAAGAATACTTTGGGAAACAACAAAAGGACAAAGTGTTCCAGAAAGGCTAGACACTCCTCAAGAATAAAATCCTGAAGGTGCAGGAGCAGGTGGTCCCTATGTGCTAAAAATTAAACTGCTAGTGAAGAAGACTAGCCTGAACAGGGCTGAACAGGGAGGTATTGCTTGAACTCAGGATAAAAAAGAGAATTTATCACCTGTGGAAGGACTGTCACCCCATGAAAAGTACAAGGATGCTATTAGGGTATGTACAGAGAAAGTAAGGAAGGCAAAGGCACAGATGGAACTAAATCTGGTCACTGCCATAAAAGATAATAAAAAGTATATTAGCTACAAAAGGAGGGACAACGAGAACCTCCATCCTTTACTGAATACTAGGGGAAGCTTAGTGACTGAGGATGAGGAAAAGGTTGGGTTACTTAATGCTGCCTTTGCTCAGTCTTTAATAGTCACACCAGCCATACTCAGTTACCTGAGCTGGATGGCAGAGATGGGAAGCTGATTGAAGTGCCCGTAATCCAGAAGTAAATGGTTAGCAGCTTCCTGCTGCACTTAGACACATGCAAGTCTACAGAGCCAGAGAGGCTACACCCAAGAGTGCTGAAGAAGCTGTCAGAGGAGCTTTCTAAGCCACTCTCCATCATCTATCAGCAGTCTTGGTCTAGTGGGCAGGTCCCTCAGTTGTATGTTTTGGTGGTGTTCTTGGTAGTCCTGGGGTAATGGTTAGACTTGATCTTAAAGGTCTTTTCCAACCTATTTGATTCTATGATTCTATGAGTCAATGAAGACAAATAGTTGCTTCCAGAGGACAGTTAGGAAATCTATGCTTCAGAAGACATTTAAATGACATCTATGCACTCCCCTGTGTTCCTCCAGTCCACTTATTGTAGCCACTTGTTATTAGTAGTGGCATCTCAGTCCTGAAAGCCTAAAATACAACAAAAGGAAAAAGTATCAAAATTAATGTCTTAAAACCAAACTCTATTCATCCATAGAGCCAGTAAATAATGGAGAAGAAGCTCTTGGATGCTTTGCAATTCAGAACTGCTTTGCCCACATGTGCAAATAATGACAGACATGATAAAAACCTGACTTTGTTTTTGTCACCTCTAAAAAAATTGTTTTATTTACCTAATGCATTTTCTGATTTAGCCAGGAAAATCAGCAGGATGCTTAATTTTGGCGGGTTATTCAATGCAGGTTTTGTGTCTTTCAATGTTCTTAAAAAAATAAACTTCCTGAAACACCACAAAGGGAAAATAAAAGCAAATTTATGAAGAACAGTGTCATGGGTTGAGCAGTAGCAGTCATTTTTCTCCTTCTTGTAGCTGGTGCAGTGCTGTGTTTTGACTTCTGGGCTGGGAACAGTTGCTTGATAGTGAGCATGTTTTGAGGGTGTTTTTGTTCAGGGCCTTTTCTGAGCACGTGCTCTGCCAGGGAGGAGGGGAGGCTGGGAGGAAGGAGAGACAGGACATCTGACCCAGGCTAGCCAATGAGGTATTCCATACCATAGCACGTGATGCCCAGGATGCAAGTGGGAGAGGGAGCTGGAGGGTGGAGCTCTGGAGGTAAATGGAGGAGGGAGCACGCGGTGCTCAGCCAGGCAGGGTGGAGTGAGTCAGTGGCTGGTGAGGTGTTGTATTCTTTTTGGTTGTTATTGGCTTTATCATTATTATTTGCAGTAGTAATGGCAGTAGTGATTTGTGTTGTGCCTTAGCAATTAAACCGCTCTTATCTCAACCCGTGGGGGCTACATTCTTTGGATTCTCCTTCCTAACTCTCCGGGAGTTGGGGGAGTAAGGAGGGGAGTGAGTGAGCGAACTGTGCGGATTTTGTTTAAACCATGACAAACAGGTAATACTGAGGTTTCCTTTCACTTGTCCATTGAGATACTACTTTTTTCTTTTTTTCTCCCTGAGATGATTAATTTTACATATTTTCTCCTGCTGCTGGGGATTCAGCTTCAATTGGAGGAAGTAGGCTTTGAGGTCAAATTAGAACTTTAAAAAGTGCTCAACTTCTACTTCAGGGACAACCCGAAAAAAGAACCAATAGCCCAAACAAATGCAGAAACTCCGAGTGAACAATTTATTAGTAAAATAAATTCAACCATTCAGAAGATGAGAAATTAATATTCTTAGCTAGACTATGCTTCTACTTCACAAAGAGTTTAGGTGTCCTTGAAGTTGAGATTGTAGGTATCTTTAAATTTAACCATTTATTTTGTGCAAAGTGGAATTTGTATTGAAATGAAATTCAGCATGGTATGCAGATGTAGAAATCTCACAGTGAACATACTTTTTCATTCTTTTAGTTTCTTGTGCTTGCCGGCAGATTATGGCACACATGTTTTTCTGTATTTTAGTGAATAAATTGCAACTTTAAGAGCTTTTTTCCTAATTTAAGGAAGTAATGGCTTTTAAAATTAATATATCCAGCAGAACATTCTGAGTTTAAGAAAATTAATTGTACAATGTAATGAAAGATTTTTCCACAGCTAAGACAACATAATTTAAAATAGTCAGCTTAATGTTCTGAAATATAATTTTGCTTTTGTTACAGTTGAAAAATGAAGGTTTCTTTTATATAGTGTATATCCCAAGATGATTTCAAAGCACTTTCACTTAGAAAAGCTAGCTGCTATTACATATGAATTTTCAAAGCTTGCCAAGGCTTTGGAAGGAATGATGAAAATTACTATTGCACGACCTTCAGGTTTTCTTTGTTTCATAAAAGGCTAAGATAGCATTTTTGTCATTTTTCTTTCAGCTCAGGTCTTTCATCATAAATATCAAAGCATGCAATTATGCCTGCTCATACCCTACCATATTCTGTGTGTTTTCTATCCGTAGTGATGGTGTTCCCTTTTAGGATACCTTTTTCTTTTGTTTTTCACAAATCTGAAAGAAGCCCCATGTTTTTGTCGAGTGCCATAAATAGTTCATGAAATGCATGCTGCAGTGATTAAAAAGAAGAAAATTTGATTAAAATGACTTTTATTCCTTTGTTCTAAGCAAAATCCTAAAGTAATGTTCACGTGTCAAACCTAAGAGGATCATAGCAGACTGATTTGGCCTACAGGTGGAATTTTTAAATAGTGCTCATCATAAAAATAGGACAATCTTATCTTCTATTAAAGCCTGTAATTCCATGCTGAATTATTCCTGTTGTTCCTTTTCATTTTTCATGTATAGCCTGTTGCTCTGTCTTGTCTTGCGGTTTCATGTGGCCTTCCCATCAAAGACATAGAATGCCCATAGCCACTGTTGCCTAAATACAGAGTTGCAGGATATATCTTAAAATTAGGTTATTTCTGAGTCTTGAGTACTTCAGATGAGCATCCATTTACTTTCTTTGCATGTGTTTACTGATCTATTCCAATTTACAAGGCATACTAGCATAGAACAGGTGTCATATCAGACTGAAGTATCCATGACTCATTTGCTTTTGAAATGTTTTTTATTTGTTTTTTGGCTTTTTTGTACCCACTGCTTTAAATGCTAATAAGAACTTACACAGTAAAAATATTAGAATTACATTAATTGACTGAAGAAAAAAAAATCTTTCTTGAAAAACAGAACAGCAAACCTTTCTTCATGTTTGCAGGAACACACCCCCTCTTTTTGTTGTTGTTGTTTATTATGTTTTTATCAAATTTACAATGACACAAGGAATACATTGTTTTCATCAATTTGAATTGTGTTGTCACATGAATGTGAACTTACTGGCTATGTTTTAAGTTAAATGTCAAGGGATATACATTTTCCACATAGAATAAAATTGATTTCAAGTTTCTTTTAACAGTGGTGGAGGAAAAAACCTCCACTGCATTTTCAAAATCAAGTAGAACTGCCCCAGCACGTGTTAATAAAAATTTATAAGCCTAAATACTAAGCATTACTCACAGTGCCTAACATAAAGATTATGTTTAAAAATACTAACGTGAGCTTTCAAAACTTCACTATTTAATAAGATCTGCTGATGCAAAAAACAAAACAAAACCAAGAAGTTCATTTTGGGGTTTTTGTTTTGTTTTTTTTAAAAGCTTAATCAATTTTATTACGAAAATATTTAGGCATTTTTCAATCCTCTGAAAAAAAGAATACAAGAAAGGAGCAATCAAAAAGGAGAGGCTTTTGAGGGGCTTTTTTCCATGCATCTTTTGCAAAGTCCCTCCTCAGCATATAAATACTCCCAGCAAAACCCTCAGCATAGTGGCTACATGTATCAATATTGCAAAAGAAGGGAAGATGACACTCACCATACGAGAGTTCATTAATTCTTAAGACTTCTAAAATATTAATAGGACTTTCAAACCATATTGCTTGCTTATGCAGTGTCCATTCAGCTCACTATGAAGCTGAGATTATAGGTGAAAATCCTTAAATTATTATATATCCTTCTTCCTACATCACAGTCTATGGTTCCTTATTTTCCCACACTGAATGATAAATATGCTCAGAAAATACTTAAATTAAAAATAACCCAACAACATGATAAAGTGTCTGAGAGCTATAAACTAGGCAGCTGCTTGAGAAATTTTTTAATGTCTGTAGTAACTTAAGGAGGGTTATCACCTCTGCCTATCTGAAACTCATTTGAAGCAACTTGGCTTCTACAGCATCTGTTTCTATCAGCTAAAAACTGCATGTCAAATATTAAAACTCAGTAATAAGGATTCTTCATCTTCTCCATCCATAATACTTGGATCCCAGGATATTTTAAAGCCTAGCCATAAAGCAAACGATGCTAAATTTCTTTTTAATTGGGAGAATCTCCTTCATCCATTTTAGCATTCCTTATGCTTACTATAGAATAGCAATGACACTCTTACTTTTAGCAGATTCTAAATCTGTCTCTATAAGCATACCATCATCCATGCTGAAATAATAGCTTCAACTAACAAAAATTTGCCTTTGCCTTTGTTAGGGAAACCATAAAAATTAATTTAAAAGTATGCAAATAATAGGAAGACATTCTAAAGTATTTGCTTTTGCCAGAGGCAGACACTATTAAAGACCAATGCAGGTGTAATATTTATGGTCAAGGCTGAAGAGGACAGAGCTTTGTTAATAAAATTAAGGAGGTATTCTCAATTCCACAAATGTAAACTGTAGGTTCCAACCCAGAACTGGGCAGAATACTTCAAAGATGTGGTGTGTGGGTGTGTGTGGAGGCTTTATTTATGTCTTTAGTACAATATATAATAAACAATAAAGTAAAAAGGTAAGCTGAGATATGGTATAGTGGGAGACAAATTATGAAGCAATGGAAGGTAATCAACATAATAACAATTATGGATTACAATGATCACTGGAACATTACAGTAGTAAAAGAAATTACTCTGTGTAGTTGACAGAAATCAGAAAAAGGAAAGAGTCTTCTTCCCAAGATACTGCACGAAATATAAGGCTAGGAAAGGTGTCAGTGGAGGGGGTTTGGATGACAAAAATCTGTGTATTTAAAGGTTAGTTCACAAAAACAAATGGAAGCAAGTTGTATGCATTACTGTCTTTATCATTAGAAAAACAGTATTGAACTCTTAGCAATAAAATAAGCCTAAAGATGTTACTAATTTTCTATTACTAGTAATCACTATTTCTGATAATTAAATAGTAATAATAATCTGATTCACTTAAATCAGTACAGTGCCTGAACAAGTCAGGTTAAAGATGTATGATCTTTTAAACCATTTATTTCTAGAATTATGAATTCTAAAAGCACACAGCAGGAGTAAATCAGAAGTAATAAAATACAGAAATTCTTTGAAAATCTTTGGGTCACTAAGCGGAAGTGACCACAATGTAAATTACTTCAAAACTGTAGGAATAAGATGCAAACCAAAATCAAGTACTGCGACATCAAATTATAGAAAGGATTTTTCTTTGGGGTTTTGTTGTTTCTTTTAATAGCATAACTAGTCAAAATGACTCTAATATCAAACATGGGGGAAATTAAATTTTGACTCAAGATAGACATACGTTGACTGTGTTAAAACAGGATTATGGAGACCATAACTTACTTCAGCAGAAAATATAAGATAAAAGTCAGTATTTGTAAATGGCAAAATCTGCAAGATTACTTCAGCCAAGCTGGAAATCCTATCTTTGTGAACCCAGTAGAAGGAAACATAAATTCTGTCAGACAAGCACCTAAAATAGAATGAGAGAATCAAAGACCAAAAAGCAAAAAACTAAAAAAACCCACCAAAACCAAAAAACAAAACAAACAAAAAAAAGATACAGCCAAAGACAAAAAATAAAAACAAATAATGTACTTAATTTTTAATACCTAATTATTTAAGTATTAAAGAAACAGAAGGTATGTTGGAAAATTTGTGGTTCTTCAGGGTTCCGAGGGGCTTATGGGACAGCCAGTGAATGGTAAGGATATGGTGAGTAAACAGTTCACTTTTTCCTAACAGTATTCATCTTAGGTCATGCAGGATCTTCAAGAGGATATCTTCTGCAATAGTTTGCAATAGTTTGTTAATGCAACATGCTTATGTTCAAATACATGACATCAGTGACAGTGAAGTATCACTAAGATTCTGATACAGGAGAAAACCAAAAGTGATAGCGCAAACTGATGTACAATTTAGGTGCTATTAGATTTCTAATGAGGCCATTCATTTAATAGCTTTCATAAGATTGTATAGAAAGAAACCTGAATCCACAACACTAATTCAGGTATCCAATGGAATATTAACCAGGAGACTTTAAGGACAAGTAAGTAAAAAAAAAAAAAAGGAAAAAAAAACCATTACATATTATATAAGATCATGTGATCATCCAAGGATTGCTGAGGTGAGTAGCTCCAAAGAAGCCTTCAACACCTGAGCGGAGGAAAGCTCTGGGTCCAGAAGCCTCAACACAAAGCTCCAAGAGCCACCGAGGGAGCCTCAAGCCCTCAACAGACCCAGGAACCGGCAGCTCAGCTGACGCGAGCAGCTGACTCACAGGGGGCGGAGCCAGGAGGAGCGGCACCAGCCCTGAATGGTTAAAAACCCGGACTGCGATCGATCAGGAGCGCGGCGAACAGAGAGGGCAGGCCGGGAATGTCAAGGCTGTTTGCAAGGTAGCTCGTGCGGGCAGGCAAGCGGGATGGTGAACACGCGCCTTATGATAAGGGCCCAGTCTGTGAGCTCTGCTCTAGCTGCCCCGGCGGTGGCCAGCATAGGCACTCAGACAGATGAGAGGGGAGGCAGCACCGCAGAGTTTGGGGTGTAGAGAGTGCCTGCGCTGGTCTCCTGAGGTGAGGGTGCACAATGGGCAGGGCTGCAGTCGGTGCTCCGTGGTGGAGGTCCTCCTGCAGCACGGGCTGAGCTGCGGGAGGCTGTCAGTAGGCAAAAAGATGTCAGGGAAGCTGAGAGGAAGCAGGACTGCTTGCTCCAGGCCCAAACTGTGCAGGGGCCTCAAGCGTCCCCTGTAGATGTCCCCATGGACGAAAGAAGGAGGCTGTTAACCTGGGAAGCTGGGGACTAGTAAAAAAAAAAAAAAAAAAAAAAAGGACAACCAAAGCCCACACACACAAAAAAAAACCCACAAAAAAACCACTTCCCACCCACCCCCTCCCCCCCCAAAACAAATAAACCAAAGCAAAACAAAAAAAAAAAAGGAGGAAGAGGACAATTGTAAGCAAGGGGCTTCCTCCTAAATCTGATGTCCCCACCCAGAACCTCTTCGCAGTTCTGCAGGGGACTAACGAGCAAACACACACCTTGCAACATGAACAGCTGGTTGATGCACTGATAAAGAAGATCTCTACTGATGCTGCCAAGAAAAAGCTGTGGGTCATAGTAGTAGTGGTCTCTAATTTGAGAGGCACAAAGGCACCCATCTCTTGGCCTGACCCAGTCTCAAGGGAGGAGTGTTGTCTACCAGGGGCTCCAATAAGGGGTGTTGCAGAGAGGCTGCCTGCTCTAGTAAGTCCCACTGACTTTTACACACTTTTAGTCATCCATGTGGGTGCTAGTGATATAGATAGCAGTAGCCTGGAGAACATTAAGAAGGATTACAGAGCGCTGGGAGAGGTGGGGCTCTGGAGCTCAGTCTTTTCATCAATTTTCCAGGATGAAGGGGAGTACCTTAAAAAGGCTAGGTGGATTTGGCAGGTTAATAAATGGTTAGAATAGTGGTGCCATAATCAGGGGTTTGGGTATTTAGAACATGGGACTCAATTTGTGAGGCTAGGTCTACTGGAGGCTGGTGGAGCTGGTCTGACAGCAAAGGGGAAGAGCTATTTTGGTAGGAGGCTTGCCAGGCTGGTCAAGAACACTTTATCTTAGATGTGTTGGGGGAGGGGGACATCATTCCATCCCAACACACCCAGTCAGTTGCTAGCACCTATAATAAATGCTCAGAGCAATGCAGAGATATTTCAGCTGCTCCAGCCAATGAGCTGCTCAGCTCAGATGTCTCTGTACAAACACCCGTAGTATGGGGAACAAACAAAAGAAGTTAGAGATGTGTTCACGTCTATGGGGTTACGATATAATAGGCATTGCAGAAACATGGTGAGATGGCTTCTATGACTGGAGTATTGGAATGGGAGGTTACAGGCTCTTTAGAAAAGACAGGCCTGGCAGATGGAGAGGGCAAGTTCCTATTTATGTTAGGGACAGGCTGAAGAGAATGGAACTCTGTCTGGAGACAGGTGATCACTCAACAGTTTGTGGGTCAGGGTTAAAGGGAGAGCAGTGATGGCAGACATTACTGTGGAGATCTGTTACAGACCACCTGAGCAACAGGATGCTGTGGATGAAGTGCTCTATAGACAGATAGGAACAGCCTCACGCTCGCAGACGCTTGTCCTCATGAGGGACTTCAACCATCCTGATATATGTTAGATGGATGGTACAGCCCAGCACAAGCAATCCAAGAGGTTTCCTGATTGTGTGGAAGACAAATTCCTTCTGCAAGTAATAGAAGAGCCAACAAGGAGAGGTGCCATGCTTGACCTCGTGCTCACCAACAGGGAAGGGCTGGTTGGAAATGTGATGCTCCAGGGCAGCCTTGGTTGTAGCTATCATGAAATGGTGGAATTTGAGATCCTCAGGACAGTGAGAAGAGCATGCTGCAGGGTTGCTGCCCTGGACTTCAAGAGAGCAGACTTTGGCTTCTTCAGGAACCTGCTTAGTAAGGTTCCATGGGATATAGACCTAGAGGGCAGGGGGGCCCAAGACTGTTGGTTGATATTCAAGGATCACCTGCTGCAGTGTCAGGAGTGTTGCATCCCAGCTAGAAAGAAGTGCAGCAGTGTGGGGAGTGAAGGCGAACAGCCTGGGAGTGAGCTCTGAGGCTTTGGTGCTTGACAAGCCCTGGGGCGATGAGTTGGGGGGGTTGAAGGACAGGGAAGGTGGAAGAGCAAGCCTTGGGAGTATCAGCCAGGATGTAGTTGTGGCAGGAATCTCAGTTGGAGACCAGAGGATATGGGGGTTGTGAGAGGGTCTGCAACATTGTGATTGAACTACTTACCTGCAGAGTTTTACAGGGGCCAATGAGATTTAACATTGTATATATGTGCAGGTTGGGAAAGTACCGAACAAGGGGATAAGAAGGGCTTGGTGGTAATAAACAAGGATTTGAGTCTCTGCATCAACTTGAGCCCATGTTGTGAAATGCCACGCAGCAGGAGGGCCAGGAGACCTCCATGGATTGATAAGGAGCTGCTGAGGAAACTTAGAGGGGTAAAAAAAGGCTTATAAAAGGTGGAAGCAAGGACAGGCAGCCTGGGAAGAGTACAGGGATGTTATCTGGGAAGCTAGGGACCAGGTTAGGAAAGCTAAGGCCCAGTTAGAATTAAACTGGGCTAGGGATGTGAAAGATAACAGAAAGGGATTCTATAGGTACAATGTGAATAAAAGACAACATGGGTCCCCTCCGGAAACTATCAGGAGAGCTGGCTACACAGGATTTGGAGAAAGCTGAGGTTCTTAATGACTTCTTTGCCTCAGTTTTCACTGGCAAGTGATCTGACCACAACACCCAAGTCACAGACCAGAAAGCCAACCATATCCTGGGCTGCATTAAAAGGAGTATGACCAGCAGGTCAAAGGAAGTGATCCTGCCCCTCTACTCTGCTCTTGTGACACCTCACTTGGCATATTGTGTGCAGTTCTGGTGTCCTCAGCATAAAAAGGACATGGAGCTGTTGGAGCAAGTCCAGAGGAGGGCCACGAGGATGATCAGGGGACTGGAGCACTTCCCATATGAAGACAGGCTGAGAAAGTTGGGGCTGTTTAGCTTGGAGAAGAAAAGGCTGTGTGGAGACCTCATAGCAGCCTTCCAGTATCTGAAGGGGGGCTGTAGGATTTCTGGGGATGGACTATTCTTTAGGGACTGTAGTGATAGGACAAGGGGTAGTGGATTCAATCTTAAAGAGGGGAAGTTGAGATTGGATATAAAGAGGAAGTTCTTTACTGTAATGATGTTGAGGCACTGGAATGGGTTGCCCAGGGAAGTTGTGAATGCTCCATCCATGGCAAAGTTCAAGGCCAGGTTGGACAGAGCCTGGGGTTACATGCTTTAGTGTGAGGTGTCCCTGCCCATGGCAGCGGGGGTTGGAACTAGATGACATACCCTAACTATTCTGTGATTCTATGATTCTGTGATTCATTTTAGGATATTTACCAATAGTTAAATGACATGAATGGTCTTCAGTACAGTAGGATGTTTTCAGGGGTATGGAGACCCTTAGATCTGTGCACCAGACAATTCTTGCAATGGCACGTACTTCAGTGTGTTTCTGTTGGACAGTTAAGCGGTATGCTGGGACATTAGCAGTTAACTGTCTAATCTAACATGGCAGCTTGCTCTTTAGGATCTCTGAAAAAAACAATCTCTTTCAATGTGTACATATATGTATATTTTACACACACATATATATATACACTCTTATATGTATGTATATATTTTTTTGTCCCTGCCTGTGGCAGAGGGTTTGGAACCAGATGATCTTTAAGGTTCCTTACAACCCAAACCATTCTGTCATTCTGTGATTCTATATATACTTCTTTGTAGGCAAGGAGTGAAGAAAAATTATCTTAAGACTTGTAACAAAGAACAATCTGGATTATTGGCAGAAATCTGTATTTAGCAGAGGGAAGAAAATTCTAGTCCCTCATATTTGACTTTTCTTTAGCCTTAGCCAGAGTAAAGCAGGGAATAAGATTCATTAAAGGTTGTAGAAATTGAACTTCCTGTTTGTGGCAATACCTAATTATGGCACATGTGTTTGTTTTTTCCAACAAAATCAGTAAGAGGGAACAATGAAGAGATACACATTAGTATGAGTCAGGTGTAAAGGAGTTTATGCTTATTTGATTTTTCAGTTTCTAGTCAGTTAAGATTCTTTGTATCTTTCTGTATATAAAGCTGCCACAAAACCTTCTTTAATGGATTTAGCTTTTCTTGTGCTAATCCCTTAGCAACTCATTTGTAACTACTCATTCAATTAGCATAGCACCTACTACCCTTGAAATTCTGGGGCTTACTACCTTAGACAAGCTAAAGCTTTAAGAACTGTTAATTAGGAGTTACGGGACTTAATTAAGCAGGAGGGAGGAAAAAAGTTCTCAAACACTGTGTTGCATTGTAACATGCATTTCTATGCAGAATAATGGGTAATTCTGATAGGAATAACAGTTACAATCTTTTAATTTGAGAATATATCAAAGAAGATAGGGTGCATAAGCTTTTTGAAGTGTGATGCAGTATGTACAAAGCCATCTCAGTTCCAGCATTGTTACAAAAGGGATAACTGAATATCTTAAGCAGAAAAAGCTTTACTCATGTCCTGTAATTCAGGAAGTGTTCCATAAAACAAACAAATTTCAAAAATAACTGACTGGGATATCGAGCCTGCTGGAACTTCAGTCTCTAGAAGTCTTCGGTGCATACACACATATTAAAAATTTACTGAATATTGAGGTTTCTTCCTTCCACTAGTAAGAATCTGCTGTGAAGAAAGATTGACTAAAGCTGTGTTTTGACAAGACAAAACTGTTTTAAAATAATATTTCAAGTCCTGAATAAAGTTTTTTGAAGAAAAGGTGTGGCCAGTTTTTAACCTATGCCAATGAATGAAGTACTGTTGTATTTGAGTTTTTACTGTTTTTATAAATAATACATATTTAAGCTATACTTGAATGTGACTTTACTTTGGTCCCTCACTTCAGGAGGAAAATATCTGTCTAATGGTATCAATGATACAGATATATGTAGATATATCAGGCAGATATTTTCTTATTCAAGTGATAAGAACATTTTGTGCATGCTTAGAAATATTATCTGCTATGATAAAGATGTCTGCCACTTTTCTGAATATGCTGTTCACAATTTTATCCTCCAAATCAATTTTAATTTATAAACAAATACTAACAAACTCAGAAAAGTGTCTTCTGATAAGTTAAATGGGAAAATCTGCATGAAAATTCCCAAAACATCTGACAAGCGACCTACAACTAAATTCATAGTTATTAATGGTATGATAGAGTAGCCTTTCGTATTATGATCGTGACTACGGGACAGATGTGTCTTATTTTGTCTTTATTGCAGCTTTAAGGTTGCAGTTCGTTCATATATAGTGTGTATAGTGTGGTCATGTGGAAGCACTCTTTGTGGTGAAATATTTGCGATCCAGTCTGTAGACATAACCGAAGCATGCAAAGATTAAGTTTTCCTGTAAGGTAATCTTCAAGAAGGACTGGTGTCCTTTAAACTCTGTCTTGGTAAATGTAAGAATGAGGCTTAACATTATCTAGCTGATAGAGAGACTGTGTTTTGTGTTATGCTGCTTCAGAACAGTAAGTAGATTCTACCTCTGAGTAGCTTCTTTAAGTATGGGTCCAGATCCATGGAAGTTTATGACACTCTGCACTTTCTATTCCTTTGCTTGAGCTAATTAGAGAAAAAACTGAGAGTCTTGCTTCCCTGTTTTCCTGAATAAGGTTAATGTGATGGAAAGGTCAGCAGACAATAGGATGAAGTTGATAGCCAAGAAGCAGTAAAGGCCAACTGTAGATTAATAAATACCCGCAAACCAAGGAATTGCAGAAAAGGCATAGTTTTAAAGAATTGTTCCCTCCCTGTGTTGCTGCTGATGTGGGTACTGCACTTAAATAATGTAAGTTCAGCAAAACCACAGTCTCTGCGTTATATATTTCTCCCTTAAACTTTAGATCAGAAAGTCTTTTCAAGTTTTTATTTAATACATTTATGACCTATATTTCTTTGGGTTTCAAAGAGATTCAGTAAGTAAAAATTGTGTTAATTGTATCAAACCCCTGAGATTACAATAATATAAGTATCTGTGTTAAATGGAATTTACATAATCTGTGATTCTTATTTTAGCATTTTTGTCTTCAGCCTTCTAAGTTACAAAAGATGCAGACACCTTCTTATATCTAGCCTTGAAGGTGATGCAGTGTATTGATTTGACACATCTTGAGACCTAATAATCAAGTACATGCTTTTATGATTGGCTGATATTGCCTTGTGTCTGGCTGCCTAAAGAATGTTAAGTTGACTGAGGTCATCTATAGCCTATAGATAATCTACACAACTAATAAAAATGCTAAGTAGACTGTCAGTCTGTTTTCCAGTCATATCAAACCTCCTAATCCAGTTTGTAATTTTCAAGATAAAACTAATCTAAAAAATAAAATAAAATAAAATATATGTGTTTACTAGAACAGAGTGATATATTGCTGGAACATATCTAGCTGCATTTTAACATTTGAGCTTTCTCTTGAAAAGCAAATGAATTTCATAACCTGGTAAAGTCTTAACAGATCTTTATGGACAGAACATTGTATTTGTGCTTATTGGCCAAAGTAAAACCAAAATAAAACCCAGAACAAAATAGCTGTATCTAAACTTCCAGTATGTGGAATGAATTTCTCTATAACCTTAAAAAAACAGTTTGTGCTTACTAACAAGGCATTTCCAGCTGATTTGTATCTGAGAATGGTGTCTGGTTGAAGTATGCATTACAAAAATAATAGTAGTGTTTGGTGGTGCATACCATTAACTCCAAATATTTTCTTTGACTGATGTGGTATAATGCTGCTTATTTCACTTGAGTGGACTTGGAGATATACAACTTAGGAACTGTGATGGTGGAATACTGCATTTCAGTGCCATGGCAAAACCCTACATTTAGCTGTGGATCCAAGACTACCTTTTCTCAAAACTAGTAGGTGTTAGCATAGAAGCTGTGGTCCAAAAGTTTGCACTGTTGGAAAGTATTACATTTTATTTCAAAGGTGTAGATCTAAAGAAAACAGATGTTAATATAGACTTTAAACTTCCGTTCTCATAATTACGTAATTTATTTAAGCTTAGTTTAAATTCACACGTATATTTGTGATATATTGGAGGGTTCACTGATGCATTGTCAGTCTTTTTCAGTCATGTGAATACAGATTTTACAGAATAAACCAGTACATAAAAAGTTATCATGACTTTCTGCTGCAGGCCCTTTACAGGCTGACAGGCAGATGTGGCCATATCTTGATTTGTTATTTGCCAGTACTTGTTACATTTCTCTTCAGTCTGCTTTTTAATGATCAGTACAGAAAATAGCATAAACATGCTTAGCTTAGAGCATTAAATATTGATTCTGCATGTTTTTAATTAGATAATATAATAAATCAAGCATGTTCATACATGAGAATCCTATTATTTAGCCTTTTTCTTTGGTTGAACAGCTGTATATTACAAAAGCAGAATGAGGACTTAAAAAATTGTAAGGCACAAAACTTGGCCCAGCTTCTGGTGACCTGTTGATCAGACTGGAAAATTTATGATATTTTCCATCCAGCCTAATCTCATAATTTTCCTTCCCATCAAAACTGGAGAGAAGGGGAAAGGCTGCAGTGTTGGGTTCCCACATCTCATCCTAAGATTGGATGGAACAGAGATCATGCAGACTAGGAGCTAGAGGTGCTCCCACACCCCAGCCATGTTCTACCACTAAAGACTAGCTAAAAAGAAGAAAGTATGATGTTGCTTAGTAAAAGAACGACCAGGATAAAGTTACATTCCCTGTTTCAGGAGAGGAATTCACAATACTGAGCAAGGTGCTCAACCTCATTATACAGTGAATGAGAAGAGCTCTAAATAAGTGAGGTTGTGAACTCCTTTACAGTGAATTTTGAGCCTTTGAATAATATGAGCACAATTTGTTTGCCCAGATGTATGTCTACTGCTATCTAAGACATTAAGCTGTCTTCTCTGGATACTGCCCTTTCCTCATAATGGAATAGATCTGCAAATTATTTACTATATTTTTCAATCACCTGTGAGGGTCACAGCTTATTTTCTAAAGCTTATTTTCTTAGTTACTCTTCTGTGAATTCTTTAGCAGTAATATAGAAATTTCTTGGACCTTTCAGATAGCTGAAGGGGAAAATTCTACTTTCAGATGAACTTTGATGACATTTTCAGACATTTTGCCAGTCATTGTTTCTTGTAAAAAAAAAATGCTTTTTTTAACTAAAAATTAACTCTATTAGGGTTTTTATTACTTTCAGGGTATGGAATTAAAAAAAAATCCTTCTTAAATATTGAACAAAATAGATTTTAAAAATGCAACACTGAAATAGTAACAAATTTAACCTCCATTCTCAGTGACAGGGATTACAGTGCAGGTGGATTGTCCATTATACTTCATTTCTACAACATAAAATTACTGAAATCTACTTATTTAGCCCATAAATGTGATCTTTGTTAACCTCTTTTGGATACATGTAGAATCCATATTTTTTTGTCAGGCCTTCCAACTTTAGATACTGTAAATGCTATGACCACTTTAGCTGTAGTTGAACTATTGCATATACAATACACTGAACTAAGGATCATTTTCAAATTATTATTTTGTAGGTGAGATAGTTTAGTGTGCAATAGAATATCTAAGCTGCAACTCAGATAAAAATGAAAAATACTATGAAAAGTTACTTGGAAATCTAAGTCAGTTCTATCTGAAATCTGCCTACCCCCTACAGTGCAGAATAAAAAGTACCTACTTTCCTTTCTTCCCAGCTTGGCCAAGTAGAAACTTATCTGATTGTGATTTCAGCCAAAGAGAAAGATAAAGACATTGCCCTTTGCCTTTCTGTAGTAGAGTCATAACAAAAAAAAAAAAAAAAAAAACCAAACACCAAACCACAAACTTGATAGCTGTTAAGAGAACTGATGTGCTTTTTCATTCAGGGCGGCCAGTCAGAAATGTTGAAACACTATCTAAAAGGCAAAGAATGAACTCATTTCTAGCTATGCCAAATGAGGTGTTAATTCGAGGAATTTCACCTTACTCTGGTGATGCCTGATGTTACAATCAGCTCCCAGAAGGTCATGTCTGATCTGATTTTCAGTAATTTCAGTTAATTTTAGTTAGTTGTCGGTAGGTAAGAGAATAAAAATGTCTTGGCTTTTTCTCTCTCTATCCCACTAATTGGCAGAATTTCAACCCAAGTCTTGAGGTCTGTGACTTTCTTCCTGACTGTGCCAAGAATATTTTTGCCATCTGGTATTTTAACAATAATATTGCCAGTGACCAGGCATTTGATAGAATCAAAGTACTGACACTGTATTTTGTAATTTTCACAGAAGCATTTGATTTGATTTGCTCTAGAATGCTGATTAGAGGAGATAAGACTACAAGACTTTTGAGGATAGGTTGCTTAACTCATATTCATGGCTGTTTAACAAGAAGAGCACACAGATTTGTTGTACAGGGCAAGGAATCCGGCTTGGCTGAAATGGACTGTGATGTCCGCCAAGACTCAGTCTTCAGACCATGTTTATTGAATTTCTTTGTCAATGATTTATTCTTGATTGTATTAAATCTATTTTACAACTATATAGATGATGCAATGTTACAACATGTTTCTAATTCATTGGCCATGGTAGGGAAGGATTCAGATAATTTATGGAGGAAACATTAAAAAGAAAGCTTTTTCTAATGAACATGAAAGCTGTGAGCTATTAATTTCCAAACAAAACCTAAACACTTCTGCAGCCCTTACTCAGGCAAAAACAAGAAAGCCCTCCACTGATATACATACTTAAGTCATAACTTAAGGGTTGAATCAACACAGCCTAGTTATTCTTGAGCAATTTTGTGTTGAAATACTATTAATTAGAAGCAGGTATCATTTTAAAAGGTAAGAACTCCACTGAATATGTTGTATTTTAAGCAATAGATGAACAAAGAAACAAAAGATCTACAATGTGCCATGAGTTGAAAGATTGTTTAAATTTGGAAGTAAAAAACCCAGACTGTAATATCAGTAAAAAACTATGTAGATTTGATATATATTAATGCTATGGAGAGATAAAATCCAATTTGCCTTTAGGCAAATTTTCATATTTGTAGCTTGACAGAATATAAGAGCACATCACTGCACCTTTTATGTGAATAAGTCAACTTACTTCCTCCTCAGTGAGGCTGGAACTCTGCAAATGTATTTTATGTTTGGAGACACCCCTGGTTATATGAAAACAATGTTGTTGTTTCTTTTAGATTTTAATTTAATATTCCTAGCCTTGGAGGGAGAAATCATCATAGACTCATTTACCCTGCAGTCAATGTGACAATATGGGAGGGTACATTTATTGACTTAGAAGTAAGCATTTTGAACAGACATCCAAAGGTGATAAGAACTGAAATAATCTTTGGTAAAATTCAAATGCAGCTTAATTGAATATTTAAAATCATTCTGAAAGTATAACTGAGAATAAATTATAAAATGATGTGGTATGGATGCTTTCGCTTTATACTTCCTTCTGCTTAGAAGTGCCACAGAAGCTTGGATAGGGATAGGACAAGCTTCTTGCTGTGAAAGTCATTTGAGATGTAATACAGAGCACTGTACATTAATGAGATTTTGTTATCTCCTGGTTTTATATATATTTATAAATGAAAATATAAAGGTATTTTTATAACTCTTTAAAGCAGGTTGTAGTTTAGACATTCATTTTGTATTGGCTTTTATTGTATTTACAATTTTTAATCCTTCATATTTTCATATTGATATTTTAAAAATGAAAGTGTTTTCATATGCAGTGAATAGATCATATATGAGGGGATGTGATGCAAGGTATTTTTTTCAAGGTAAAAATGTTTAGATGCCTCTACTCTTTCTTGCTGTTATGCTTCAGGGTTTGGGCTTGGGGATTTTTATATTTTTTTGTCTTCTGGAGAGATCCCACAGGGTAAAAGTCTATGCTATGAAGACCCAGTTATGCTTGGCTTCATATTTTAAAAAGTCAACAGAATACCCTAAGTCTTGGACGTATGCATTACTGACATCAAAACCTTATGTAAGTATTCCAACTGTTAAAATAAGCTAATACCAAAAAGGAACCAATGCATGTTTATTTTTAAGAAATCAGTTCTGAGTGCTCATCCCATTTATCATTAAGTGCACCAATCATCTCATCAAACTTTTGCTTAAGTGAGAACAAAAGTTTTAACTCCAAATTTCAGTGACACTTTGATGATACTTGTCATCAAGTAATGCAATTATAAATGTTGAAAATATGTTTCCATGTACACATGAAACTAAGAAATGCACAGTTTGTTCACAACTCCAAGTCTACTGCAGTCAAGGCTTAACTCAGAGGATGTGTCTCATGAATGTTTATCAGGGTGTTGTCTGTTCTGTTTTCTGTCCTGTGTTTTCACTTTATCTGTATTGAGTTCCTTCTCCTGCCATAAACATACAAGCAAAAGCCAGAAATTATGAACTTCATTTACTAGAAAATATCTTATTCAAGTCAAGAGCTGCTATAATAGAACTCTTCTGACACTATATGCTAAATTAGCTGAATCCTATCTAGGGAGAGTGTTGACAGCATTGCTCTTTGCTTGTATCTATCCTGTACTTACATGTAAGTAAAGAAGTCCTTTGTGTTAAAAATGGAAAAAACAACGAGTCTAGACTGGTTTCAAAGTCAGGAGTCATTCTTAAGAAAAGAGTGAGTTTGTGAAGTGTTGATCTGACTAGTGAAAAAGGAAAATTCTCGTGGTGAGGAGGGTTCCTGTATTTAGTTGCTTTAAATTAGAATAGAGGGAAATAGAAGACTTAACTCTGTAGAGCTGACTATCCACCATGGCCTTAGAGGCAGGGACAGAGGTGGCCTTCACCGCTTATGCATGACAGTTTGATTGCCTTAGTCAAGTTCCAGATATGCAGACTGACCATGGCAAGAGTCACTTTGAACAGAATTATTCCTTTTTATTTGTCAGCTGTATTGATACTTCCTTTGGGAGCTCAAAATTAGGGATCCTGAGAAATACAGGTTGGCAAAACTCTGTAATAATTACATTTACATTTGCCGATCTCATAGAAAACTTAATGGGACTATAAAGTTTCTAATTTGAAAACAGCAGCATCAAATACAAGTCTTCAAATCTGTTTTGATAATATTACCTCCTGTAGCATGGTGAAAAAAGAATCAGCCATGTGTTTATTAATTTTTAAAACTTTCATTTTATCTGAGGATGATATGGTTTCCTTCAGTCTCTTTAAATGCTTGTTGACAATGTTGTTATCTCTGCCAGTTACTTTGAAGATCTTCTGAAAGGTTCAATTTTTGAGTGATAATGAAGGTAAAGGTACAGAGTGTTGAACCATTCCATGATTTGGGAGCCATCACTATTGAAGGTAAGCAGCAAGAAAAAGTATGTCTTAAACTGTGGATTAAATGTTTCCTTATGAATTCGCAAGTCAAAGCCCTCTTGCACATGCAAAATTTCTGTTTACTGTCAGTTAAAGTTTTGCATGTGCAGGAGATCAAACTATTGGAGTTGTGGAGTTTTTGAGAGGATCTTCTCCAAAAGGGAGAATCTTACAAAACAAGCAGAGGTGAAAACGTCATGACCAGGTCAATTATAGATCTTTTTCTGCACCTCTCAAGCAAACTAATTTTTTCTGTTCAGTTTATACCGTAATTTAAATTTTGTGCAATGAATCATGGGGATAACCCTAACATTTGCATTCCATGACTTTCAAATGTTTAAAATAGAAACCCTCATGTTGAACTGACAAATGGTTTGTATTAATATAAAATTAGATTTAGGAAAATCATTTAATCTATAAATGACATCTGGTATTTACAGCTTTAGAGTCTGATGAAGATAGATGCACTACCTTACATGTTTATAATATTTTGTAAATTTGCAAATGTATATTTAAATTGATTGTATCCCTCTCCCATCCTTCAAATGTCACTGGCTCTCTAAGGACCTAGACCAAAGCTCACATTCATTAATGGAAAGACATACAAGTTAAGTGTATAGCTTAAAATTAAACAGAGCCCAGGAACATTCCTAAACTCTGGAATACTACCCTTTCTACTGTTCAAGCATCAGAGTGTTCCACATCATGATTCTGGCCTGTGCCAGCTAGCCTTCGGCTGACTAATTCCTGGATGTAGTTCAGGAGTTAATGTGAGCCAGAGAAAATCTCAAACAAATACTCTGCGTGCAGCCACCATGTCCTGAAGGGTGGAAGTTTAGTAGTATGGATGTGCGGCCTGTGTCAGTTGATCTTCTTGACTCCTCCTGGGTACAGACAATGAAGTTTAAACCCGCAGGCTTTGGTATATTTTCAGTGCTTTGCACTGTATAGACTTCCTTGCACGGTGCTATGTTTGGACAGAACTAGTTAGGAGCTTTTTTTTTTATTTCTTGTTTTGATCACAAAAAAAAAAAAAAGAAAAAGAAATCCAGTCCCAGTAAGTATTGAATTCATAGTTGAGAAATGACACAATTCCTCTAACCCATCCAAGAATTATAACTATCTGGAGCAGGGGGAGTAAAGGCCTGGCTTAAAAGAATCAACAACAAGGAACCAGTAGCCTCCAGCCCATAGGACTGTTCTGTGAGTTAGTATGATGGTGCTTGGGATCTCTGTGTTGAGGCTGAAGACAGGTGCCAGGATGTTGTTATAATCAGAGTCAAGTGGGCTCAGGCCTTTTAAATTTGAAGTGGTTCTTCTGAGTACCCAGAAGACTGGAATCCAGTCTCCTTGGCTTGGAAAAACAGTGTATTTAAAGACAAATATTAAAAAAAATCTCTGGACTAATTCCATTTCTTTGTATCATATTTCTTTTTCAGATTCAACTAGTATCTTAAGTGGTTTTGATTTTGATTTATTCAGGAACTTGTCTTGAATTTTAAAGAACATTTTAAGCAACAAGAAAGGTAAGGATTATATGGATTCTGTCTCTCTGCCTATGTGTGTGCTTGTGTATGAACACTCCAGTAAAAAAACACCGTATATTCTGCAGTAATATTTATTCATTATTTCTAGTGTATCAGTGTTTCTTCTCTTGATGTTAAATATATATAGATGGAGAAGCAAAGGAGGATTCATGAGGCTCTTTGCAATGGGTTAATATAATTTACTTTTATGTCAGGATTTAATCTATACAAGTTTAAGAACAATTTGTGCCTTTAATGTTGTTCTGCAGTAACGCAGACTGCAATTATTTATCAGCTTTTCCTTCCTATGCATATTATGCACAGAAACATACAAAGCCTTTACAGTATTAAACTTATTTTAACCCACAACAAACTGTACTTCTATTATATATATTCTCCTAAAAGGTAGAGACAAATGTATTGGCTGCGACTTCTGAATGAACTACATTTATGACTGAAAGCAAGTATCCCCAAGGTACGTTTGTGTACCGCTTGCACAGTGCGTACTCTCACATAGCAACGAGAATTTTCTTTGGCTGTATCCTGACCCAAAAATGTTTTATTTTCAATGGATCTTTGCTGGAATGAGAAATAGTCTCAGTGCATGAGAACCAGTAGAGTCCCTGAGACATCCTTGCTGGAATGGGAAAGGACATATCATTCCTTCTGTTGCGCTCATGATTTCAGTGGCAAGCATGCTTGCTCACATATTCTTCAAGTGCCAAGAATAGTCTTCAGTGCTCCAAAAAGACAGTGTTAGGGAGAATGAGTTCATTGCCAATCTGCAGAGCCAGAAAGAGTGTGCATTAGGGAAGGGAAGCATGTGTTTTATCTTGCCTATAATGCAGTTGCTTTGTGCAGTTCTCTAGTGCCTTTATAAGGTTTATGGATAGTCTTGGCCTCTGAAGTCATAATGTCTCCAGACACTACTGCTTCTCAGCTCCTTTGCCAAGACAAAATAAGTCAGGAGGACATTAATGTTAAAACTGGGAATATTCAGGGAACTTCTTCAGGTTGGTCAATCTTTTTTTTCCAGTAGTGTAAACTCTACTTCTTTTATGCCTATCAAGGAAACCTAGGGAAACCAGATTTTCTAACTTCGGCAAAATTTAGGTTTTATTAGCCATAGAAAAAAGAAGAGCAAGTTTTGCTTGTACAAGTGAATAAACTCTGTAAGGCATATAAGAAAGGCTATAGGCATTAACTTTTAGCTCTCCATTTTAGTTTCAGTATTCAAGTCTCTGTTCAATGGTTTCATTCAATTTCTGGCTTTGTTTCTCAGTTTTCTCCATATTTTATTTTAAAATTTATTTTCTTTTTTTTTCTTATCTAAGCTTGTCCTGTAGGGATTCTGCAGCCAATTCTGCGTCTGTTGAATGTTCACTCACATAGCTCTGAAACTGGTATAAGATGGGATAAAAAAAATCAGATGTTGCTAGCTGCTAATTTCATACTCATTAAATGGATATCGTGTACAGATATATATATCTGGATGTTCCATGACATGATCTCTAATGTTCTATTCCCTGAGAACTCTGAAACTGCCTATACAAAACCTGTTTCAGAATGTCATCTGATGTGAGCAAGAATGAAGCTTCTTGGGTAGCAATATCAGTTTCACGCAGCATAGATGAGAATTCAGTTGTCTCATTTAAATAATACCTCATAATGGAATGTTCTCTGATGAAGCAAGGGGAAAATAAAGCTGTGTCTGTAAGTTATTGGCCAGAGACTATAGAAACTGTAGGGTATGCAATATATTTAGAATATTTTTGCCATGGTTAACAGATTTTAAGTTCTGTATACAATTCTGAAAAATGTCTATAGCAACCCAGAGATGTTTCCATATCACTAATGATAAAAGTAATCTTGAAAATGAAATGCAAACAGTTGTCAAAGATCAAAACAGACACCTGAAATTATCGTTGTAAATATTAATTAACTGTAGCAATCAATTAATGATATCTGAAATAAATGTACATAAAGGAAAGTAATATGGAAATGAAATAAAATACAGCTAATACACCCAAAATTGTAAAATTGTTTTAAGAAGTGCCTTTCTCATTACAGCTGAATGTGATTTTTCAGATAGAAGCATTGTAATATGACCCTGTGTGCTGTTCTGTGTGTACAATAAAGCAAGCAAAATTAATCCCTTCCCCTGATGACCTCTGGAAATGAAAACCCATTATAGTAATAATATTTGTACTTAGGCCTTGATGTTTTTGTACTGCATCTGAATGCCATGAAATGATTGTATACAGTGGTTGATGAGGACACATGTACAGATAAATACATAAATAATCCTCTTTATATAGGTGCAAGGTGACTTAGATCTGGTAGAAAAACTAGTTGAAGCCTAATAGAACTGGTAATCATTTTCTTAACTGCTAAGGTTTGAATCTTATTATATTGAAAGATCTTTTAGGAATGTTTCTCTTTTTAACAGGGAATGTATGTAACTAGATCTTGTGCACAATTTTCCTGTTTGTAAAACTTGAATTAAGCATTGAAATTTCTGCCTAAGTTACTGGTTTTGGTGTTTGCCAAAGTATATATGGTATCAAATACTATAATACATCTTTGTTACCAGTCTGCGGTTCAGCTAGCAAACCCCACTTAAAGGATAAAACATCTTTTAAAAAACAACATTATTTAGCTTGGAACAGGAATCAATACTCCATATGATATGGTAATGAAACACAGACTTTACAACATATTGATGGACACTGAGAAAGTGTGTGTGGTGAGGGGAGTGGGTGTATTTGTGTGCATGTTGGAGGGACCACAATAGTATTAATAGCCTGTAAAGGAGGTTCCTGACATTTGGTAAACACATGGGTACGACACAGAGCACAATAGGAACTACAGTTCAGAAACAATAAGTACATTACTCTGGAACGCCATTAAATACACATGAGCTTTCTTCTGTCAGCATTTGTATTTTCACTGGATGTAGTAGCAGAGCATTAGCTTTGTGGAAAAGGAAGGTTAAAAAGACATCCACATACTGTTTTATTACTTTACTTTTTATATTTGTGTATATTTCTGATGTGGGCCATATATCCAAGCCAGTTCTGTTTTGCACAAACAGTCTGGCTATTTGTCTAAGTGGTAATAAATTCCCATTGATCAGGGCTTAGTGGAAATTAGAGCACCCTCCATGTGCCGTGGACAGGGAGGCTGCTCCCAGCACTCCTGTGTTAAAAGCCCGCTGGAATGTTTCAGGATGGTTGGTGTTGCTGCGTATTACTTCACAATGTCAATACCAGAAGGCCTATTGATTTGGATCACTCTCTTTAAATAAAAGAAATGATTTAGTATTTGAAAATAGTAAAAATGACCACCTGGTGTAAAAATAACACTACTTTGGCTCTCATTCTTAGACTGTCCATCAGCTTTGGAAAGCCTTGAATTTTTGCTTACTGTAATTATTCTGAAAAAGCATACCATGTGTTGTACTTTCAATATATTGATCGTAAAGGCTTATATTTGCAGCCTTCTACTAAAGAATAAAACTTGACTATATTAATTGCATCTTATTTTAGATTAAGTTTAGGGGGAGTTATTTCAAGCGTGTGTAGAGGTGTTTTGAAGAGGGATGACCTGAGAAAGATACAGTTACTGCGAGACTCAGTATTTCAGACCAGCACTTCTCAGTGTGGGTCAAGCAGCACTGGCAGAGGAGGCGTGGAGAGGTCTCTTTCTAATGCTGATTCCCATACAAGTGTCAAGAGATTGCTAAAAAGTGAGAGAGAGTAGCTATGAAAGCAGAAAGGACAGATATTAAATGGGAGGCAATATATGCTATGCTAGTAGATGTTCACGTGAAATGTTTTGTAATTAGCATATACATAAATCAGATGCTTAAATCCATATTATAAGAAACTAGAAGTCAAAATTCATCTGTATGTAATAAAGTTTGTCAATACATAAGGTGTGGTTTGATTTGGGGGTTGGTTTTTTATTCTCAAGAAGTTAGGAAGGCATGGCAGGGGGTTAGAACTAGATGATCTTAAGGTCCTTTCCAACCCTAACCATTCTATGATTCTGTGATTCTATTATTCTATGGACTCAGCCACATATCAAAGCATGCCATATGTCAAGGGCAATTTTCCTTCTCTAAAGCAGTAACTTGTTATCTAAAAGTATTTTCAGTGTTTTCACCCAGACTGTTTTCCACCCGTTTGTCTTTGCCTGATTCTTCACAATCCTTCCTGGTATTTCTTCACCCCCCCTAAAAGCTTTGCATTCATGACCTACTGTCAGTAGGTGATGAAGCCTACTGAAGGGACACAACTCCTCGGGTGGGCTCAGATGTGATGTTTCTTCTCCTGGGCATTCTTCTTTGACATCCTTCTGGAGCTCTATCATGCTGAGAAAAATATTGAAAACCTAGTACTATTGTATAAACATAATGCAGCTTTCTCTTCTAGCTTAAAACATGGTTTTTGGTTTTCAGGTTGTGTTTGTTTTTTTTAAGAACAGCATCACTCATGCACAGCCTGTTAAATGAACACTTGTATTCAAATAACTTACTGATTATGCAAAACAACTCTGCCTGTTACGGTACACATTCAGTGCAGAAAATTGCTCTGTTAGTTGGACTGCTTTTCCCGTCACAATGAAACATACATCTGCTTACAGCTAAAAGTCCAAGGGCCTGATTTACTAAAAATTAGTGATCCATCAGATTGATGGGCAATCTGCACTCTTGGTGCCTTGAAATTTCTTGCATCAGTCACCAGATCATGATTTACTAATAGGGTTTCAGGGCTTGCAAAATAGCACAACTCTAACCACATATTAATATTTAATCTGGCATTTTAAGTGCATCTAACAAAAGACCCCAGAGCTGCTGACAGAACCCTAAATTGTGAATTTCTATTTCTACAGTGGTTTCATGTGGAAATCTGAAATGAGAAATACGTGAGTTAAGCCCTGCTGATGAACTTACAAGCTTCTGAGTATATTTTCATGAAAAATTTTTATAGTTTGTTTTTTCAAAATCTAGATTCATTAACATATGGCAAAGCTTCCTTTGACAGTTTCACTGTCTGTAGCTCATGATGCCAGAGAAATTTCAAAACTAATTTCTATATCGTGTGCAATTAAACAGTCTGTTCTTTAAATACTTAATCCACTTGGCAACTCTAGAAAGGTGCTAAATGAGGGTAAAAAGAATGTATAAATCACAAAGACCTCTTTATTACCATGAAATTTAGTAATTGAACCTGCACAGACTTAGTAAATTGGGCCCTCTGTGTTTTGTATAACATTTTTAAGTAACCAAGGTAGGCAAGAAGCTGAATTACATGTTGGTGGTGTTTCTACCATTTCATGGCTTAAACAGAGCAATAGAGTGAGTTAATAAGCAACTTCTCCTGCTGCTGTCAGATGAATATTCAAATTTTACCAAATGTATATAATGCATGTCTAGAAAAGGGTTTATTTGTTTCATATGCCACAATTTATGAAAGATGTTCCCAACACCACCTGTAATAACAGAATGTTTATTAGTGTGCAAATGAGGGTTATAAATGATGTTGCTTATCTATGGAACAAAACACAAAAGACAACTTATTAGCAAAAGACAAATTGCGCAGCAAGTTTCAATGAGCTGCTATGTTTGTCATGAAAAAAAACCTTTTATTTGCACAGATCAATGCTTTTATAATCCATTTAAAATAATATACTTGCCACTAGGTGGCTATTTCTGATCAGATCATTTTAGCATTTTAATTACATTTTTAATATCCTGGCTGCATAAACAAAGATAAATTACAAGCCTTGCACGATCTGGCTGCTAGCTCAGGCACAATCTGTAATAATATCAGCTTTTGTTTGTGCTTCCTCTAATTAGATTCTGAAATCTAGGCTTTATCAATCAATAATTTTAATTTCAGAATTGCCTTTTGATCTTACATTTCATGTTTGTTTGCAGAAAATGATCATTAGGACAAAGCTGATAATTTATGCAGAAACAATCTCTCAGCAGAGTTACAAGCACATTCCTAGCCATCAACACAACCCGGCAGACTAAGCTTGACACAGGTCTAATTAGCATGCAGATATGTGTCACCTCATTGGAAATTCAGATTGCGTTTTTATAATGTACCTCAAATTGTGCTACTCAAACACTGTATTTGATTTCCAAAGCCCCCTGGGCATCCCGTAATGTCTCCCTTCATCCTGGGTATGAAGCATTTATTGAACAATCTGCTTCGACTCTGCCTATCTTTTCGAAAACACCCAAACATCGTAACCATGGGACCAGCTTTTCCTCCTCATCAGACAGCAACTTGTTCTTCTGCGGAGCAGCGGGTGCCACATTTGTAGGTTTAGTGATGATATGTTACCTTGCAAGCTCCTGCTCCCACGGTGGCTGCTCTATAGAGGGCTTCATTCCTGTGCCACTCATTTAAAAAGGGGGAGGATGTCTACAGAGCACACATTAATATGCGGCACATAACCACGTCTCTGAATGCCAGCCTTCCATTCTTCATTAAACAAAATGGCTGGATTGCAGTGATTGTTTTCCCCTCTGCACACGCGCACGCGCGCACAAGCACACATACCACTCACACAGGCACATACCCACACACCCCCCACACGCACTCCAGCTTTCTCTCATTTCTCCCTTACGGACACACCTGGACTTTCCCCCATGCACACAAACACACACACATGACATTCCCTGCTGTAGCGTGTTGTTGTCAGCATGGTGAGTTACATACAAAAAGTTGTCTGCGGCATGTGTGACATGCGAGGAGATTCCTGCCAACGTCAGGCCCCTTTTTTGCCATGCAGCAACAAGTGGCAGAATCAATGGTGTACAGTTATTCAGCAATGTAATTCATTTCACTGGCTTTGGCTTCTAGCCAGATCCGCCATCTGTCTCTTGCTCTCCCTCTCTCTCTCTCGCCTGAATTTGTCCTACATTTCGTAATGTTACGTGCTTGCCATCTTTATTCTATGTCAGAGGTACAGCACGAGCCTCACCCCCATTCCGGCGTGGAGTTCTCTGAGTTCGGTGGCACTTTGGATATTCCACTTCAGTGCCATGGGAAGAAAAGGGTAAGCAAAAAAAGCAGAGGGATAGCTGCAAAGAGAATGGTGCTCTTCTATCCGAAAGCCAGAGCCTCCGCTTTTTATTTAAAGCATTGATATGGATCTGTCTCACATGGGAACTTTTCCTGCTTCGTTAGAGTATCTTCATTTTCTTTATTGGATGCTGGCACTGAACGCCTCTGCACAGCTCTGTGGAATGCCTGCTGTTGGATACTTGCAGATCCCTGCCACCAAGCAACCTCCTGCATTGGAAATCGGGTGACTACTCCAGGATCTTATGTGTGCTTGCTGTTTGAAGCTGCAGAAAAGTGAATAATCAATTAAGTATTGATTTCTTGTAAGATTTGGTAATTTTCAAAGGCAAGACAAAGAGGATGGCTTAAGGAAAGCACTGCAGGGACTTGGCGTAAATTAGACAACTAACAGCAGTGCAGAATAAAATAACACCTCAACTGAATATTTCCTTGAAAGAATTAGCACTAGCTATTGGAAGACGATGGTGGATTTAATCAAGACGGCAGGCACGCTTGAGTTTTAACCGTGAACCTGAAAGAGGAGCTAATTATAACCACTTTTTTATATGGAGCTAATTTGACTGAATGGATGCAAATGTGCTTTATTTATGGATGAAGAAGCAAGCCTTACAGCATTGACTTTGGGATCATCGCATATGCTAAGCTTTACAGCTTCTCTAAAAGTCAAGCCTACAGTACATTTTTATTTACTGATAAGGTATTTATATGTAAGCATAAACTAGCCATGCAAAAGATTCATCAGAACAATGTACTGTGGCACTGAGGATCTAATTATAATTTTGCAGCATTTCATGTTTTCTATAATTTGGTGCTTTTCAACCCTTGCTTGTGATGGGCTATAAATGGGACAATAAATGTATGATTTAAACTATTATGATTTTCATTGTGTAGTTTATTAATTGTACTGTAGTTTTCTTTACGTGTTCCTGAATTATTCAGCATTATAATGAAAGAAGCAGAACTGGTGGAGTGGTTTTAAATTAATTTATAATCTTACAGATCTAAATGTACAGGTTCTACGAGCTAGATGAGCTCTATAATTATGAAAGAATGTTGAAATTTTCAGATAAATGGGGAACTGACTTTACAATGGGCACAATATTGTATAATCAGTAAAAGGAGGATTGTTATGTTTGACTCTGTGAAGACTGGTCTTGGTTACTTAACTCTTTCTCTGCTGATAATGGTAAGCAAATGTACTTTATACAAGAAAATAGGGAGAGAATATTATGTATTAGTTTGATGTTTTGCTAGTCTGACACCTTAGCATTTTTTTTTAATTTATTCCCATTTCTGTTACTTTTCCTTATTTGCTTCTCTGGGTTTTGTCAGGGTTTTGGTTTTTTTTTTCCTCCTGTCTTGCAATCTACATTCCCTGAGCAACCACAGGAACCAAGTTACATTAAGCTTCAACACAAAGACGATGTAAGAATAATGAATCCTCATTTGCATTGACATTTGTATTCAGATTTGCCAGGCTATAAACTTGGCAGATCAAGCGGAATATTAAGTAGAGGCTTCCATGGTAAATTGCGACTCTTGCAATTGCAGAGTCTTTTTTCCTATTTTTTGCTTGTGTGTTTGTGTGTATGTGTGTGCATGTGCATGTGTGTAAGCATGTTTGTATGTGCATATCTGTACTGGCAGGTAAAGTCTCATGACTACTTGATTTCTGAGAAGTACATTGGCTCTCTTTCTCTTTCAGTATGTGATGTCAGTTTATGCAAAATGAAGCAGGAATACACCAGCAGTAAGCATTTTAGCAGAAGATAGAGTGTGACATACGACTAGAGTATTAACTCCTTAGTCTAGAGACCATGTGAAAGAATTTTTTTATGCAAATAGATAAATACTATTGCAAAACCACATAGATTCTGCATCAGCTGGATGTTTGATTTCACTTCGAGTAGACTCCAAAGTACAAACTGTGAAACAGCAGTAAATCTACCTACTGCATAACAAGGTATTCTGTTTTATTTGTGGTGGTGGTAATGTATGCATTTATGTTTCCATTAAAAACTTGGGCCTTGATATACCTACCATCAGGTGCTCTCCACCTTGGTTTGATTGACTGTCTACAGCTTTACAGTAGTATGTGTGAGAACAAAGTTGGCTCTTCTCTTCTAGGGTTGGACGTTGAACCTTTTTCTTTGCTGGTATTTGCTGAAGAAGAGGTGATTCTATGATATATATTTCCCTAAGAATTCCTCCCTTCTCTCTGGATGTCTTTTTCAGAATGAGCAATTGTAAAAGTAGAAGATTTGCCTTATCATTCCTCTTTTTAAATTTGGATTACTGAAAATAATTTACACATGAACTTTGGAAACTAGAAGTTATCTGTAACGTGCATTATTTCAGAATCAGTGGAAAAGTACTCAGTCAACAAGAGTTAAAAATTTTCCAAGACTCATAGCTGCTACCCACTGATTTTAAAGTAGCTGTCTCAGGCTCCAGCAAAGCCCTCTGGAAAGAACTTGAGAGTGCCACTAAATTAGGAGATGCGGGAAATTATCAGGCATGCAGGAAATGGTTCCAGTGAAACATAGGTGCAAAGAGAATGGTGCTCTCCCTACCACACACATAACCATAAACCTACCAAAGAGAATGGCAGTAGAGCCCATAATGTGTGTTTTCAGAATTGTTTATAATAAACATCCATGTTAAAGAAGCACTACGATAGAGAAAAATCCTGGAACTTTTTTCAGTCCTTCCTAAACAAGTTGAGGGACTGAATTTTAAAACTTCATCTGTGGCAGGTCTTTTAGCTTACTCCATTGAAAAACAAGCACAATTCAGTGCCTAAACCTGTTGTAAACAATATTATATTTCATTATTACTTGCTATGAATTCAGCTAGGAAAGTCATATCAGCTTTGTTTTCTGTAAAAACACATGAGATACTAATGCTGTTTAAATTTACTTTCATTTTGGTTTGAAGGAGTAATAGGATAGTTGATCATGTAGGGAATGGTCAGTTGTAAGGTAGCATTCACAAGGGTGGAAGATGATATGCTGCTCATGTAGAACAGTAACCTATGGCAGGCAAAGGTAGCCATGCATCATTATTTGTTCACTATTTTTTGGGAAGCTTTAGAACCAGATTGTTTTAGTGTGAGGGGAAACATCCTGTAGAATATATTGCTTTCTTTTGAAAGAGTATTCTGGGCTACATTTTCAAAATGGAGCTTAATGTAGATAGAAAAGGTAGAACTTTCAAGATGTTTGCATCCTCCACTTCCTTATTTACATCATCTTGATGAATTAATATTAAACTTTGTTCTTTATGTTCATATATGTACCTGCATTGTTTTGAAAATTTACCTTAAAACAGGCAACAAAGTGGTCCTTTTCCAAGAAAGGAAAAACAAAACATTACCTTTCAAATATTAAAAAAAAATAAAAATAAAAATCCAGTGGAAAAGAAGCTCTGAGATTTAAATAAAAAAATCCATTGAGAGTAATATATTAATAAACTAATGTTTTTGCTGGACATATATTTACAACAGTCTTTCACCAAGTGAATCCTGTTAATGCCTGTTGGAGTTATTTTGCCTCTTTATAAAAATCCCTATTTATATAACTTTAGAACCCAAAAAAAGGAGAGATGAGTTAAAAGTACTTTAAGCTCCAAATAGATTTATCATATTCGGTGATAATAAGAAAAAAAACACCTGGTGTAAAGGAAAGTGTGAGTCTAATAATTCCTAAGAGAAACTCCAGTCTGTTATCTGGCCTGTTATGTGTACAGTGTTGCTGAGTAAAATACTGGAGTGCTATCCATAACAAAAAAGCACTGTGTGATGCGTATTCACCATCACTGGACAGAAGGCAGCACAGTCAGCCCAGGCATAGCATACAGACACTTTGGAAGGAAAGCTCAAGGCCTGTTACAACATTTCAGTCTAGCTCATTTTGTTGCTAAAAGATTTAAGATTCCAGCAACACAGAGCTCACTATAAGTAGTAAGAGTTAGATCTGCTGGTCCATAGAATTGGAAGCTATAATTTTTTAATAATTATTTTTCTGATCAAAGATCCTTTTGTGTAATGTTTCACTCAAGAGTTATGTTTCTTATTGGAAGCTCAGTTTTCTCTTTCTGTCACTGCTGTGGACTTCATCATGGGACATACCTGTAAGCTTTCTGCATCTGCAGGAACAGAGTTTCCTGAGTAGTTTTTTTTCTGATTATTTTGTGCATGTAACATCAGTTTGAACTTAGGCAGTTTAACTATTTCTGTTATATAGGCAGTAAACCTTCATTTCTCCTTCATGCTTTTCATTTCCTACAAACAAATACAATGGAGACAGAAATTATTTTTAGAAGAAACAAATATATAGATATGCTAAACATGGAAGAGAAGAGATAACATACTGAGACTGTGAAGTGACTTTTGCACTAGCCTTTTATAAATTATAAGAGATAAATCTTTCTTTCCAAGGTGAAACGTATGGCTTCTGCTTTATGATTCCTTCAGTGGTATGTCTTTCAAGACACTGCATCTGTAATCTAAAATTCTGCATGCTGCAGTAATTTACAATAACTGAAGGTTTTGTGCAAGATTTTCTGATTTTGCTAAAATCTTTGCTGGGAAAGTATAATCCACTGAAATGTATTATTTGCCCTACTTTGGTAGTCCAAGAAAAGTTTACCTTTTCCTTAATAAAATAAATATGCTTTTAATACGAACAGCTTCCATATGTCAAAGCTTTTAATTTAATTGCCAGGACTGAGTTAGTTATTTTCACTTTCAAGCAGTCCTTTGATTACTAACAAAAAAATTGCAAGGACTAAAATATTGTTAGATACTGAATAAACTGGATACGCACAAAACTTTTGAGATTTGAGATCTCTTTCTGTACTTTGTTGCTTACAACATCTTGTATTATATTGCACTGCAATCATGTAATTCGTGTTTGTATCACAGCTAGAATAATAAAGCTCCAGTTCTGATCAGTATCATAACATACATAATACTATAAATGTATTGGTTTAGACAACAGGCAAGCTTTCCAGGGTGGTTGTTTACTTGCATAATCAACACTGTCTCATTTAGTGTAGTGGTTACTGCTTTTGGCAAAATTCTGTGGTCATTAATTGCGTTTTGAATTTCATTGGGAATTCTGCTTAATGATTCCGATGCAAGGTCAGCTCTCTGAAAACCATAGTAACCCACACTTCATTATTGTCAGAGTAAGTCATATAGCAAACATGGAAACCACTTCACTCTGCACTAAACTTGTTTGGCTCAAGGACTGCATGCAACACTTGGGTAGCAAAACTCAGCAACTGAGCACAGGGGAAGACTGAGGGAAGGAGAACCTAATTTCTGAAATTTAGGTTATTACAGTACAGAGGTGAGAGGAAGTGGAAAGTTTCAGTGAAATGGAAGAGAGAATACTGGATGCTGATAAAACATGTACAAAGAGATGGGAGATTAAACAATACTTTTACTGTTAACCTGATGTTTGTAGTTATAAGAAAGAACAAGAAGCAGAACACAAATTCCAGTCATTGCAACTTGCAACGTGTAACTACCAGTTTCTCTTGGATCCATAATTTATGTTGGAACCTGCAATGAATCATGCCACATAGAAGTGGTCCTAGGCTGCAGAATATAAATCTAATGACACATCAGCTATTACTAATTTAGAGCTGCCTGCTTCTGCTCTCAGAAATGTAAGTAGTTTTTCTCCAGTGGACTACACTGGGAACTGTATTTGGTCTTATTCACAATACACTGAGATTATTTGTGCTGTACTGTGCAACAGTCATAAACACCGAATGGGAGGTGGCATTTTAAATATCTGACATATTCTGAGATGTGTTTATGGGGTCATATTCAGTTTAAAGTTTGCTCAACCTGCTCTAAGCATTCTCCTATTAATAGTTTACATAGCAGTTTATCACTGAGAAATTTAGGAGAAAACTGATTTTCCCTTTCAGCAAAATTGAGGGGTTTGCATAATGAATTCTCATTGTAACAAAATTTCGTCAAAGGTACCAACCGGTAAGTTCCCCTCTGAAAATCCTTATAGCCAGAATGACTCTTATGAATCTTGGGTCTACAATAAAAACATGGGGATGATCTAGTATCCCACTGACATCTTTCCAAATATTCTTGACAATTAGCCAGCCCAGCATACCAAAAAATAGAGAGGTAGGCTATAGTAAAACTGTTGGTCAGGAATCTAAGTTTAGCGGGGTGAAGTGGGAAAAGTGAAGAAGGGCAGACCTTTGCATGTGCAATTGCATCATAGGAGATGTACCAGGCAATGCTAGTAGAAAGGAACTTACCCTGTGGATCCACTTAGATACAATAGGTAGGAGAAGACAACACTCTTGTGGGAAATTATTAGCAAAACACGAGAATATACAGAACTTTACAGTACAGGGAAACATTATTTACACTGTTTAGTCAGTGGAGTTATTTTAATAAATAAAGGACAAAGAGTTTTCTAGAATTAACAATTGAGGTTCTTAATCTCTCTTTTAACAGCTTCTTAAAATTTTCTAACTACTTAGTTTTACACCTTTAGCAAGACTATGTATGATCTTTAAATTTATACCAGCAAAATAGTTTTCCATTTCTTATATGTACTACTTCAAGAGCACTTCTCATACATAATGACTAGTACTACCAGGATGACCTGCTGAAAGTTTCTCAGCAGAGTTTCTAGGCAGGATCAAAGTAAAAAAACAGAAGTTGCAAGCTTCCTGATTATTTACACAGAGATCATGAGTTGAGGGAGAAGGTTATCTTGTTCTCAATAAAAATGGAGAATGAAAAAAAATGCTTCCTATGGGGGTTTTTAGCAAGTCATCTACTGATTTTGTTTTGGTGTTTATGGATTCCAGTCTTTTTCGCGGTGATTTTTTTCCAAATAAATCCAAGTTCTGCTGTTCCTTATTACTTGCATTTTCTTTCCTATTTATGCTTTAATCTAATTATGCACCAGGACACTTCCAGATGTTTACTGTTGTGAAACGTTGAGCATCTTAAGCATATTCAGTTCCTCTGACCTCAGCACCACATAGGTTTTCCTCAAAATACCTTGTTATTTCTTGAGTACTCAGCATGTTCTGTGTAATTTAAAATAGAATACAAGAATAGCATTTTTCATTGAAGAAAAAATAATTATTATTTTTTAAGCTAATTCATAGGTTTTGAGACTGGCCAGATATTTGTTTGGGTTTTCTTTTCAGATTGGGAGTGCCTATTTCAAAGGGACAAGAATCGCACTTTCTAAAATCAGGCCTCTGTCTCAGCTATGAAAAATGTCAGCCTCCAATTTTTAATTTAAGTTTTGAAAATACTAACTTCAGTCAATAGTGCATTTTAGATGGCATGTCTTATTTCTTTAAAAAACAAACCACCATTCATGCTGAATTTATCTAATAAAATCAAAAACAAACAAACAAAAAACCCAAAACAAAATAAAACAAACCAAAACAAATTGATGTTAATGCTCATTTTACAGTAACTATTTATTCATGCACAATTAAAACAAAGATTTCTATTACCCAGGCTGGTAATGCAGTCGAAAATTCAATGCAGAGAAATGCAATAGAAAGAGTCCTTGTTTCTGCCCCTGAAAGGGCAATACTGGACAGAGCTGCTTGAAAAGTGTTATTGCAAATACAAAAAGGGAAGAGTTTCTTCCATTCAAAAGAATAAAACATATTATCTTTTTATCATCAAATCATTTAGAAAAGAAACCACAGGTGGGAATCCTGAAAGCTTACATGAGTCCGAAAGGTCAAAAACCAGTTTCTGACTTGTTGAAGACACCCTCCTGATTTTTTGAAGTGTGGGGTTTTTTATTTTTTTTTTTTGTATTGGTATTCTTAGTCAGCCAGGCAGCTTATTAAACAGTCGGACTGCTGCATTTGACTTTTCTAAAGACTGTGTTGCTTTCTTATTTGCACCTCTATTTATTTTAAGCCTTGATCTGTGAAGGTCTATTTAGTTTGTATTTGGTGATATCTCTATACTTTTGTCATTACCTTTGTCATACAGAGCAAGACTGTTTACCCTGATGGTCTCTCAGACCTGTGATTTGCAACTTACAAACATGCCTAACTCTGTAGATATTCAAAATGTTGTGGAAAACAATATATAAAATCAGGGGGTTTTGTGAAGGTGTTGACTTACAGAAAAATATACATAACAACATTCTAGGGTGGTGATCACTGAACTTATGACTGTATACTGTAACATGGCCTTTAATAAAACACTTGGTAAAACTGTTGATAATTCCTAAGTCAATACATTTTTTTCCAAATAATGCATTTAGTCAGAGATCAGAAAGCAAAAATTTTTATATTGTACCTCAAAGAATTTGTCTCCCAAAATATGAAACATATTTTACATTGTAAGTAGAGCAAATGGAGAAAGAAGTATAGGTAGGTGGGTGGGGGAGGGGAAGATCTGATACCCTGCCACTTAATAACAGTCACATTTCCCATTATTGGTAAATGTGGGATTTTTGCTTATAAAAATTACTTCATGGGTGATAAGTGAAAGAAAAAAGGGTTTATTGACTCAATTACAGTCCTGATGATACTTCAGCTAAAAAAAATGAGATTATTAAAAGAAAATACTATAGAGGTAAAATCTCCTGGGAAATGTTTCTTATACATTAATGATTTTAGCAACATCCGTCTGTTACTTCTGTAGGAATCTGGTAGCAACTCACAATAATCATGGATGGAGGAAAACTCAGCACTGGACAAAAGTCAATCCTGAAAGTCATAATACATTTTCCCATTACAAACAACCCTCTTTTTATCTGGACTTGACTGAATCATCAAATTATTTTCCTTACTTGAATATCCTTTTCTGAGATCCATTTTTATTTTTGAAGCAGAAATATGCCATTCATGAAGGGGTGAAAAGATCTGACTACAGCTTGTAGATTCAATTTTTTTTATATGAAACATTAAGAGATCTGTCCTTTTTTATAATTCTTATTTCACTAAAAGTACCCCTTGAAGATAAAGCTTTTCGTATTCTTACTATAGACACACTAGGAGCAACTTTAGTATGAGTTAATCGTTGCTTTCTTGGAAATGGATGTACCATGTTGCACAGAAGTTGCTGTGGTATTGACGAAAATAACCTATTGAAATTGGAAGGCAAAAAATATATACAACCTACCTCCCCCAAGGCAAAAAAAAAAAGGAGGAAGGAAGGGAAAACCCAAACCTAGTAGATTTCAACTGAAGGTTTGCAAATCATTGTATGAAATACTAACCTTTCATCGCATTAAACAGATTCTGTTATGTGACAGCGTGAATCTTCTAATCTAGCTGCTTAAAACCCTCAGGCCATGGCTTGACAATACAGTAAATCTGGTTTCAGAGCTCTTGATATACGACTGAAAATGCCACTGCCATGTGGCAAGGTGGAAAGCACTTGTCTGGTATAAGGTCACTCTTATGTTTATACCACTGACTTTTTGCTGGATCAGGTATCATTTTTCCTCCTACAGCTGACATAAAAACCCTATAAGAGCAGAAAGCTGATATAAATGCTGTATTGCATATTCCATCCAGTTCAGCAGTAATGCAATGGCATATCCACATTTGAACAAAATCAAATTAGTACCTGAGAGAGCAAAAATCTAGTATAAGTGTTGGTGAAACTGAAGTCTTAGAAATGATCATTTCCTTTATGAGGGTGTTGCCAACTTCCAAAATGTCTGAAATTGCTAGTAAAGCTTCAAAGTCATACACTGAGGACTCATAAAATTAAAAAACTTTGTTCTACATGTAGACATAAGCACCTAGTGGAGCTTACTAAAAGTTTGAGTCCACAACTTCTACCACATAATACTCAGTGATATAATATATGAGACTAGTCATATGAATGTAAAAATCCTGTTGTCCTGTGCTATATCGTATGCAAAAGTATGGGCGTTAATTTTTTGGGATATTTTTCAATTGCTCCAAATATTTGACCATAAAGTTGGAAAGAGCTACATCCTCATACAGTACATTCTTGCTAGTTTTCACTGCCAGAGTTTTCATGATAATCATCAAAATTTATAGCAGCAATTGTCCCTGACTGTGCTTAATAGTAAAACAAGATGTAAAGAGCATTTTCAAGAACATATTGTTCATTTATATGCAAACTACTTGTGCTGAATTTGTTGAAATTCTCTTGCTTTTGCCTTACGCCCACACCACTGCTGTTCCAAATATTCCAGTTTCAGCATACTTAATCATTATTGTTCCTGGCAAAACTTGCAGAAGAAAGGGATTCTGAGATTTCTAAGCTACTTGTGTACAGCATAACAGTTTTCTAAAGCCTAACCGAACTATGTCAGTTAGCATCCACTATAAGTATTCAGAAGGAAAAAGGAAGCTTCAGAAGGAAAAAGGAAGCTTATAGAAGGTGGAAGCGAGGGCAGGTTGCCTGGGAGGAATACAGGGACATTGTCCAGGAAGCTGGGGATTAGGTCAAGAAAGCTAAGGCTGAGTTAGAATTGAGTGTGGACAGGGATGTCAAAGGGCTTCTGTAGGTATGTCGCAAACAAAAGACAGACTAGGGATAATATGGGCCCTCTCCAGAAGCTATAAGGAGAACTGGCTACCCTGGTTTTGGAGAAGGCAGAGGTTCTAAATTACTTCTTTGCCTCAGTCTTCATTGGCAAATGCTCTACTCACACCACTCAAGTCTTGGAAGACAAATGCAGGGACTGTGAGAATGAAGACCTTAGGCCTACTGTATGAGAGGATCAGGTTCGAGATCATCTTAGGAACTGGAATGCACAAAAGACCATGGAATCTGATGAAAACCATCCACAGGTCCTGGGGGAACTCACAGATGAAGCTGCTAAGCCAGTATCCATCATATTTGAAAAATCATGGCAGTCAGGTAAGTTCCCACTGATTAGAAAAAGGGAAATATAGCCCACATTTTCAAGAAAGGGAATATGGAAGAAACAGGGAACTACAGACCAATCTGATCTCTGTGCCTGGCAAAATCTTGGAGCAGATTCTCCTGGAAGGCATGCTGAGGCACAGGAAAAACAACAAGGTGCTTGGTGATAGCCAGCATGGCTTCACTAAGGAGAAATCCTGCCTGACAAATTTGGTGGCCTTCTATGATGGGGCTATGGAACTGAAGGATGGGGTAGAGCAGCCAGCATCATCTGCCTGGACTTGTGCAAAACGTTCAACATTGTTAAGCATGACATCCTTGTTTCTAAATTGGAGAGACATCAATTTGATAGGTGGATAAAGAACTGGCTGGATAGCCGCATGCACAGAGTCAATGGCTCAATGACCAGCTTGAGACCAGTAATGAGGGGTGTCCCTCAGGGGTCATTATTGGGACCAGTCTTGTTCAACATCTTTGTCAGTGACATAGGCAGTAGTGATCCTGCCCCTCTACTCTGCTCTTGTGAGACCTCACTTGCAGTATTGTGTGCAGTCCTCAACATAAAAAGGGCATGGAACCGTTGGAACAAGTCCAGAGGAGGGCCACAAGGATGATCAGGGGACTGGAGCACCTCCCATATGAAGACAGGCTGAGAAAGTTGGGGCTGTTCAGCCTGGAGAAGAGAAGGCTGCATGGAGACCTCATAGCAGCCTTCCAGTATCTAAAGGGGGCCTACAGGGTTGCTGGTGAGGGACTATTCATTAGGGACTGTACTGATAGGATAAAGGATAGTGGATTCAAACTTAAACAGGGGAAGTTCAGGTTAGATATAAGGAAGAAGTTCTTTCTTGTGAGGGCTGTGTGACACTGGAACAAGTTGCCCAAAGAAGTGGCAAATGCTCCATCCCTGTCAGTGTTAAAGGCCAGGTAGGACAGAGCCAAGGGTGATATAGCATCCTGTCCATAGCAGGGGTGTTAGAACTCGATGATCTTAAGGTCTTTTTCAACCATAATCTGTGATTCTATAACAACATGCTTGATATTGTTATACTTTAAATACAATTGCACTCTCTTTTATAGAATAGGGAAGGATTAACAGAGGACCTAACAGTTAATGGTAGTCCAAATAATAAGGCTACTTCATATTTAGTTGCATTTGTTTAGCGCACATGCATTATGGGACCCAATGTTATACTTGGAACATAGAAGTATCCGCTTTCAAAGTTTAAAGCAACTGTTGGCATAAATCACTGTAAAAATACTTTTGACATGGAAAGTATTAATCATCATAACTTGAAGATATTCAAAAGCAAATTAAATGCATGTTCTTAAATTTACAATTTTTCAAACAAGTTAGGTAAAAAGGTGTTAAAAGGAGAATCTAAGGAAGCAATAAAATACTACTGAAATATACAAATAAGTATTTTGGAACAGTTTTGTGAGATTCTCACTCCTTCTATCCCCAAGTCTTATTTTACTGGTGTTCAAATATTCTTGACCTTATACAAGAGAGCTGGAAGTTCATCCATCTGCAGCAGCTATAGAGTTATTCTTCCTGGCTATTGTGAATGTGCATTGGATATTTACAGTTATTACAGATTGCTCACTTAGAACCTTTTCTTCTACCCAGTGCAAGTAAGATGATGAGGAATCCCAACCTTTCCATTTTGGAGAGTGCAGGTTACTGGCGCATTTGACTCTTATCTCCAACATCCAAAGAATGGGATATAACATTATTGAAATTGTGCTGTATTGGAAACTGCCAAGCACCAAAACAGGCTTGCATTTTTCAACTTTTCTGTGATCAGTGGATGTGTAGTTCCTAATTTCAGAATTAAGTGGCATGCCATTTTACAGTAACAGCTATCAGATAATTCTGCAGGAGTAAAGTTTCAACTGTAGACTACTAGAAGAAGTTCAGTACATCTAATAAATAGATATGATCATTGTGCTTATATTGCTTTTCTGTAGCTGATTCTGTCTATAACTCTTTGCCTTCTTATGCACCAGAATAATAAGATTTTAGTAAAATTTTGCTTTAGTTTGCTTAAGGAAAGTCTGTATGAATGTTTGGCTGTCTATCTCTGTGTATACATATATCAAAATAAATTTTCAAGGTGGTAATGTGAAATATACAACTAAAGAATTCAGAGACTGGTTGTAGACCCAATCATACATCTCATATTGAAAAATAATTACTTGGCTGAATTTTTCTTAAAGATATTGTGCCAGCTTTTCATTTGTATTTTCTGCCAGTAACAGACTTCAAAATAAATGCAAAGATTTTTTCCTTCCTAAACTGCCAAATTAAAGCATTTGCTGTCAGTTCCTTCCAATTCACTGCTCTTTCATAGAAACATAAAGTAAACACCTACTCGAACAAGAGAAAAAAGTGTGATGAATATTTGTATTGGGCTTTTTTCAATCAAAACTTCATAAAGGTGTTGTGTTTGAAGTGACCATAGTCATCTAATCTACCCCTAGTCTGTAAGGAATCAGTTATATAGAGTGTTACTGAGACGTATGTCTAATGTCCTTCAAAATAGCTATTACAGGGGTTTCCTCTGCCTCACTGAGCAACCGGTTCCAATAGTATTTTAATAAAATGTTTTTCCATAATATTTGAATTAAACATTTTTCTGATGCAAATACACTGATTACTTCTTTTCTAGTCAACAGGGAATATGAACAATTCTTTACTCATAACAATAATTTATGTTTGACTACTTTTTTGACAACTTCCCCTAGACCAGGTTGTTCAAAGCCTCATCCAACCTGGCCTTGAACACTGCTGTGGATAGTGCTGCCACATCAACCTTTTCCAGAGCCTCATCACCCTCACAGTGAAGAACTTCTTGCATCTAATCTAAACCTACCCTCTTTCAGTTCAAAGCCATTGCCCCTTGTCCTATCACTACTTGCCCTTGTAAAAAGTCCCTTTCCAGATTTCTTGTAGACCACCTTGAGGCATTAGAAGACTGCTAAAAGGTTTCCCTGGAGCTTTCTATTTTCCAGGATGAACAGTCCAACTCTGTCTTCATTGGAGAGGTACTCCAACCCTCCAAGCATCTTTGTGGCCCTCCTCTGGACTCACTCCAACAGGTCTATGTCCTTCTTATGTTGGGGGCCCCAGAGATGAACACAGTACTCCAGGTGGGGTCTCACAAGAGTGGAATGGAGGGGGTATCTTTAACAAATATGAACCTTTGCCAGTGAATTTGATATCATATTATTTGCATATATATATTTATATATTGAGGGGGAGAGAGTGAGACTAAAGCTTCTAAGTGAGCAACCTGTAATAACTGTAACTAGTCAGGTAATATATTTCACAATTTCATAAATCATGAAGCATAGATGATATATATTTATATAGTTAATATCTTTGACTTTCAACTTGCTGTATATGTATTTATGATAATACAGTGTGTGTAAAAATGGTACAAAATTATGAACCAGCTAAGAATACAAAACCTCATTTTGTATCGAGAAAGAGCTCCTGTGGTTTTCGGATAGTCACATTCTACCTAGTGACCAGGATATGGAAGTGTCAGCTTCAGGCTGATTATTTCATAGTTAAACATTGTCTTTTTGTGTATATAAAGACACACACATAAAAAAAATAAAAAATCACAAACCACTCCTGCTTCTGAGATTTTAAAACAGAAAAAGAGAAATACCATTAAAAATATGTGCTTTGGTTTAGTTCTGATTTTTTGACCAATGAACTTTGAGCAGGTTAACTTTTTTTTCCCTGAACAGTTCACCCAACCATCATCAAAATGGGTTGTAATGAAAAGAAATATAATATATAAAAAAAAAAAAAAGAAAAGCTTTGAAAGGCCTTACAGTTCTGAAACTTTTGATCCAACACATGTTGTCCACGGACCTTTTTAAAGAGATTTCCCAAAGGGAAAATATATCCTTCCAAATACAAATCTGGAAAAAAAGATCAGAAGAGGAGAAAGCACTCTCCTAAAAACTGGAACATGTGTGCCATTTTCCCACAATACAATATATTTTCAGTCTACTACTCCTCTGCTGCCTTCTAGATTTTATATTCCTTGGTATTTCATAGCAATTTATTTTTCTTGTCTCATGTTAAAAATAGGATTCCATGTCTTAACAAATGAAAAAGTTGTAAGATTTCATCACTGATACTACTCCATACTCATTGTTTGTATAGGATTAACATGCTCAGAAGCACAGAGATACTGAGCTACAGCTTCATTCTCCATAAAAGTGCATTTTTATTCAGGAAAGAGCTGGTATCAAAGTACTTTCTAGTTCTTTGCATGCACTTGTTTAAAGAAACGTTTTCTCTCTTTCCTTTTCCCTATATTCCCCTTCTGCTCACCAACCTAAGAGAATGAATTGCTTTGATTAACTTTTGTCTGTACTGTTGTAAGACTTACATTCTCTAACAGATATATTTGGACTCAAATTTGTAAAATTTTTATAGAACATTGTGTAATGATCCAATCAGTACAATATAATAGTACTGTAGCAAGCAATTATTTATTTTTCTCTTTTGTATTTAATGCTGTGGCTTGAATTTACAAATGATGTTCTTGATATGTATCTGCAGAGAATGAAAGGAATTCTGATAGTTAGAAATAATGGCCTTGTCAAAAAACTTGCTCGGTCCTCATCTGATCATATCCTTTGAAACCATTTTAAAGTGTCACAAAGTTGAAAAAGGACCTCAGACAAGAGCAAATGACAGGCAGCATTTGAATACCTGAGGATCTGCTATATTCCAATACCAACACATTGGCTTAATGAAAAATTGAATAAATTGCTATTTATTGATTTTTTTTACTAGTTATAAATTAATGGCAGAGTTTGTAATGAGATCATGTCATTATAATAAGATCATAAATGAAACCCGTCCATGAATTGTTATTACTGTTATGAATTGTTAAGAATGTATCCATATTTTCATTTTAATTGACTTTTTTTTCTCGACTGTAACAACTAAAAGTGCCTTTCTGTGAAAATGCCTGAGCTGTGTTTTGTGCCCACTTCAATAGGTACATCCATGTTTCCTGTTGCTTGCACTTCACCTGGTGTAAAAAGAAAGGAATAACAGAAAAGTAGAAATTTCTTGTGTTCTAAAAGTCAGATTGCAAAGGACAATAGCCAAGGTGGGGATTTAAATGTAGTCTGTCAATTGGTGATGACAACAATATTAAGACATTCTTCTTTAGACACATTGCTTTAAAAGAAAGTGTTCCATCCTGGAGGGAGCTCTGTGTTAAGTATGTTATAGTCTGGATGACTGAACCACATATCCATGCCTGAGCCCTGATGCTGCCCCTTCAAAACCTGGCTACACTGCAGACAAATCAGTGCCTATCTTCCAGATCAGGCTTCTGAGCATGGAGTACTCAAAAGTCAAGGTAGCAGTGAAGATCTCAGGGTTGATACAGTACTTAAATCTATGCAGTTTGGATCATATCCTAACACATTGTCATATGAACTGGTGGGCAAAGATAAACTTAACAGGAGGAAGCCTAGCTAAAACCAATTTTTGGAAAAGAGTTAACTGCATATGTTTACGAAAGAAAGGAACTATAAAGCTGGTAGCTTTATACTGAGAGTTTGAGATACAATTTGAGAGGTTGTTTGAATGGCATGACAAAAACATGAAAAAATTATTTTGGAATATGTACTTCAGACTAGAAAAGAGCTTGTCCATTTCAATGTATTACCTGGATGCTTTTTGAGGAATCTGAAGGAGATACATGTAAGCACTTAAAGTGTTAGTTTCTGACTACCAGAGAGCTTCCGTGTTAATTTTATCACCCTCTGTATATGATTACTAAGATTAAAAAATCATAATGCATAATCTTAAATACAGCTAGGCAAAATGTGGCTGACTTTCTAGGTTTTACTAATATTTTAAACAGCAAGAGTTTAAATGACTTAACAAAAAAACATTTTGTAAAATTAAGGTCCAGAATTTAAGGGGCCTATAATGCTTTGGTTTGATGATATCTATAGTATTCTGAAATATTTATAGAACCTAGACACAAAAAAGGGTCCACTTAGAATTGCACATCAATCTTCACTCAGAAGTGTTTTATTTTGTCTAAGTCACACCCTGAACATAATTGTAACATAGCATTTGAAGTTAATTATACTGTATCGAGGAAACACCCTGGATTTTATTGTGGGGCTGAATATGCCAGAAGTTTGGATATTTCCACTGCCAGCAGCTAGTATCACAGTAAGAAAGTCCAGCTTCCAGCAAAACAGGATAAAACAAGAATTTTTATAGACACAGTGAAAATATACATGTATTCATGAGTCAGTGGAATGAGTCACAAAAAACATGTTTTCATTTGAGAGGAAGCAATTTTAACCCATCTTACTGAGTCTTAGATAGGTCAGTCATATTATTTTATTGTAACTAGTTTCATGACACCCTCTTTCTACTTCTCTATTACCTACCCTGTTGAATGAAGATCATGGCATTCTCAGAGTTCCTTTTGATCTGGAATACTCACATCTGAGATAGCAAAGTGCTTAGGGGACTACTTTCAGCTCAAAGAAAAATAATTTCCTTCAGGAGGAGAAACAAAATAGTATAAAACAGAAAAAGAGCTCTTACAGAACAGGTAAGACAGTAGAAGGTATAGGTTTCAGAAGCAGAAAATTATGGCTGATGCCCACCTCTTCTAACTGCTGCTTAAGATAGTCACCACTGCGACCACTTTTCAATAAAATAGAGAATGAGATGACTAAAACCCTAATATGCTCTGGAAATATAGTACTAGTATTTTTTTTCCCCAGAAACTCTGGTGCACACCTGAGCCTTAGTGTGACTCTCCAAAAAAAAAAAAAAAAACGCTGTACAGATTTGGTTCTCGTCTTACTTTATGTACACTCACTCATACCTTTTGCAGTGTACTAAGCTGATAGAAAAGTAATTGGATCCATAAATACAATCAACAATTTTGAGTATCACAGGAGAAGAAATATGTTCCTCAGGTAAATTGTATCTTACATAAAATAACCTAATTCTATTAAAAACCAAAAAGGAACTGCAAATTATGTTACTAAATTCTTAGGGTTGATTTCCCTTACCTTTTTGCATGTACATACAAAATGTGTACAATAATCCTCTCTAGCATTTGCTTAGCATAGTTTTGGTGAATACCAACAACAGGAATTTTATTACTTTGGTGCATAAGTAATTGCTGCAGTGAAAATTCCTGATTTTTCAAAAATAAATGGTGCATAAAAGCACATAAAAGCTCAGTTAATATGTCTGAACTTGTTCAAGAACATGGCCCAGCTCAACCAATGGAACTAGTTTTTTATTCAGCAGAGACCTCTTAAATTCATTGCCTCACTGCACAGTAAATCTGTTCTTTTAGCACGTTTTTCTTTTAGCAGGTAGTCAATTAAGGGGGGGACAGGTGTCCTCATGATATATATCTTTACAGTGAAGTGTATGTTCTTGCATTTCAGTTATCTTTAAATTTCTTCATATATTATTTCAAGACATATCTTAACTAAGTTTAGGATTCCTTAGGTTAACATATTTATATTTTTTAAGCATATAAAGGGTGAGGGGGACATACATGTATTAGTAAGTGTCTTCACACTCTCAATTCTATATATTTTAACAAGGGAAAAAATATACCTTCTTCTGTTTGTAATTCTCACCCTTTACTCTTCCATTAAGTGCTATACCGACTTCAACTTAATATGGATAAAGGAACACCATAACATTATCATTTAGAAATTTAAGATAGGTGGCAAGTAGAACTTTTAAAATGTACAAGCTAATCTTCAATGTCAGAGGAATTTCTTAGCCTAAATGTCAAAAACAACACAGGCATATTTGGGGTGACAGAACACAAACAGACCTGTAATGTTTACGGAATTAATTTTTAACTTCTGAGTCTTACAGTGATGACACACATTGCTGTAAAAGAAAAAAAAAAAATAGAAGAAAGACAACAAATTCTTTCAGCAAGTGTATGCCATAGAAGCCTATTTTTTAATTAAATTCCCCACAATTTAGTGTTCATAGAAACCAAATAATTGAAATATTAGATGATTCTGAAATGCAAACCTTATTTCTAATGTAGGCATTAAAATGCTGTTATAAACAACCATTCTGCTCTTAATTGAATTTTCAAAAATCTCCATTATTTAAAAATAATAAATGTACTAATGGAGTTTGATAACATTACTGTAACTGAACACTGCTATAAACTCCAAATACTAGGAACACTGCATACACTGCAGATGAATTAGCTGTTCTTAAATTAAGGAATATTACAGTCAGTAATGGTATGACATTCTTTTTTATGGCCATGGCTTGGGTTATAATGTGACAGAAAAAAAATGTAATGTTTCCAAAATGACAGTTTTTAGATTTGTGTTGCCTGAGGTAGTTCAGCTGAACAATAAACTATAATTTGATTGATGGAAAATTGAAGTGGTTCATCTAACTTGCCAGGCTGTCTTACCCAAGGCTTTGGTTTTGCATGTATGATGATGTATCACAGTTTTAGAGATAATGTTGTTTGTATTATACAGGAGATATTTTTTTACACATAAAAATGAAGACTTCATTACCCAGTAAAGATCACAATATGCTATGGATTAGCAAGGAATCAGATTGGTTTGAGAATGGATTTGTGCATCAAAATGTGCTCTCTTTGTGAAACCAAATGATAAATAACATATAGGACCAGAGTGTCTTTATTTTTATGAGCAAATCAGCCATATCACCAGTTATGAAGTTATTAACTTAAAGGAAGGATGACATCTGCACCCAAGAGGAACAATCAGAGAGTGGTAGCTTTTATTTTATCCAGAATTAATCCTGCAAAATTACAAACTGGTCAGCAGAAATCTTTTAGAAAGAGCAATATCATTTTATAGGTGTATTATACTCTATACTCCTATATAAGGAGGAAAAGAAAGAAAGATAAATGGGAATATAATAAAGATGCTATTAAATACACTTTTGTAACATTTATATAGAGTTTGAGGGGGTTAATTACTAACAAAGTATGTGTAAAGCAACAGCTTCAGGAAAAAATGCCTTTTTTATCATCTGTGAGGACAATTTTAAGTTGTTTAAATCATTCAGTCACCAGCTATTTTTTCCCATAAATATTTTACATGAAGCAGGATGTTTGTCCTCTGTTCTTCTGTCATCAATCTACTAAGACCAGCCACCTCTAGATAGGTAAAAATAAAGCATAGCATAATTTCTTCTGCTAAAGGAAACACTATTTGAAAGGATCATATACCTGGGAGTATGATTATAATGTTTTGTTTTGATTCCTTTTTTCCCTTCATTTTCACTTGACAAGAAAGGCCGGCTGTTGAGCCATTTTGAACAAAGGTCTTTCTTGCTCTTCCTCTTCCTCCCCAGGTACATGAAATAGCTAATATTGGCTTTCGAAGTGAAACTGTAACACTTGAACTTGAACAAACAGGAATATTGGATCTCTCTCTGCTATTTATTACCCTGCCAAACACTAAACAAGGCTATGATCAAACAAAACTGTGGTAATCCAGTCTTCTGGGAGATTTAATTGGCATACTACACTCTTTATTTTTTCTACAAAATGCCCTGAATTACAAAAGTTCGAAAGTTGGGGCTTAATCTGCAGATAGAGCTTCTTAATATTAGGCATAAATGTGGGAGAATTGCATTTGAGACTATCCTTGAAGTAACAGAAGATCTGTCTGTAATGAGATTTCCAAAATTACTGTAGGGAATTCTCTACAGTGGAAGTGCTTTCTTCTTGGGTCATTAGACTGCCATAAGTCTTAATTTTCCAGGCATTTTACTCCTTCTCCCTCTGTGTAATGCTTTTTATCAGGGTTCAAATCTGGAAACACCATTGTCTTTTCAAAACTGCAGCTTGAGTTTTGCTGAACCATGCATTCAAGAAGATGAATAGAAACAATGCATCAACAGTAGGGTTGGTCTTTCTCTGTTAGAAAAACAAACAAAACAAAAAGGGGTCAAATGACAGCTTTTCTGTATTTTGCAAAGTAAACCAAAGAATAAAGGAGAAGAAGCTGCAAGATTGAAACTGCTTTTATTTAAGAAATATGGAGAGAAATCTAATGGAAAGAAAATCATCCAGAAATATAGGACTGGAGAAGACAATTTGTGTCTTCTACTCAAATTCACACACAACACATCATATGATTCCTTTTATAAGGTAATTTTGCTCTATCTGAAAACCATTTTGGTCAATTTTTGCTGCAAGTCTGTGTAGAAGGCCATAAGAGTCTTTCTGCTTGGTAGAGCAGTGAGTTGGCAATGTCCTTCCAGTTTCCAGAAAAATGTAGTACTTGACAACTTATTTCCAATTCCTCAGCTGGGAATAATCAATATAATGTTTAAGCTGAAGTAGCTCTTCTTTTATCCTAGTATTATTAATGGTTTACTGACAGACATATATATTTGGGTAAATTATCTGAGGAAAACAACTGAAAAAGGGTTGATGGGAGGAGTATTGGTTGATGAGCATGAGATCACCACTGTTTTGGAGCCATGAAAAGGCAAATTTGCAAACTGAAGGGCCAGAGCCAGCAACAGGGAACTATTCATAACAGTATAGCCTGTCAATGCTACAGTTCTTGTTGACATAATTCAAGGATTAAATGAAACTAAATGTATACTAAAGGAAAGACACAGGAAAGCCAGTAGGGATTATATGCTTTTCTGAAACAATCAGAAAGGGGGAAGAGAGAGTTAAACTAAAGGACAATATTGGTCCAAGTAATAGTAGTGTGAAATTAGAACTGAGTGTCTTCACGGTGGAAAAAAAAAGTAAGTTCTGAACTGGCTGGTCACAGGAAAACTGTCTTCCACTTGGAGCAGTGGGGTGAAAACTGACCTGCTTCTAATACACTTCAGAAATACATCTGGCAAACTTTGTCCCATCTTAACTTTAAAATATTATCTTCTTTGTTTCCATATTTTCCCATTATTTTGTGCCTCTGACTATACAGTTTTGAGGTGGTTACGCATGAATTAATCCTCTTTTTGGAAGGTCATTCCTCTTCATCTGTGACATAGATTACTTTTAGATACTTTTAACTGGGAAAAGCTTCAGGCCTCAAGTTCTTGAGTTCAGGTTAATCACATTCAGGGTTTCAACCTAACCAGCTTTCCTACTCACTTCCTGTATCAGAGCCTTCTAAAATCCCAGAACTTACCTACTGTCCTACTTCTGTGTATATTCACTTTAATTTAAATTAAATCAACTTTTTAATTAACCTAATGTTAATTAATTACTTAAAGTTATTTTCTCCAAATGTAGTCCTGGGGAATACTTGATTAAGAAACATGACAGCTAAACACATCTAGGAATACAGAGTTCCTTTGTCTATTAGTTGCATTTGTTCTTCAGCATATACCCTGAGAATTAAAATTTCTCAGTGCCGTAACTGTTGAGAATAGTGTTTCTCTCCTTCAATTTTACAGATAACTCTATCCACAGACACATGCATATCTGATTCCCTGGTTGCAGACAAGACTTCTATCAATAACTACCCCAGTGGACTTTCCTTAGCCTTTCAACAAGTGACTTTGACCCTGGAAGATTTTTTTTAATGTATACCTATTCCTTCTTTCTTTTTCCTTTATATTTTATCATATGCAGTGGGGTTTTTTTCTGATGTTTTTCCCCTTTTTCTCTGAACTTTTTGATAAGCCCAGACCTGTATTTAATACCTGTTTTCTTCTCCAGGGATCTGATCAACCAAGTTTCTTCTGTCACCAAATATCTAATTCTTGTCCTCTGTTGCCAGTTCAGGATTCTCTAATTTGCTGTACAGGCTCTTGGACTTGAGACTGCTTTAAAAGCCACTAGAAAGTTTTCTGTAAAATTAACTAAAAAAAAAAAAAAATCAACAGGCCTGTGTAGTAATTCAGCTGGCATGGTACCTCAGTGTCTCACTAACATGCAGAAAATTTGAGATAGGAAGGTAGTAGTACCCAAAATTTTCAGACACTGACAACCAAGGCAGATTGATTAAATGTTTATCTAAGGTCATACTGGAAGTTCATATAGCAGTATAAAGATATTTACGGCAGTTTTCTTGTGTCACTAGTCCCATGCCTTAACCAGAATACCTACCTGCCCCCCATCTGCCTGCAAAACACAATATAGAAATACTGTGGGACTTTTCAAATGGCAATAGGATAAGAAGACCTTCAATATGCAATGGCCTGTCAAACTTTCTGACAGTTCACCCTTCACTTTTTCCTGGTAGTTATTGTCACAGCCATCTGTATGTTTAAAACATAGTTTGTAGAATATGCAACCAAGCATCTGATCCTTAATGTACACATCCAAATTCTTTGAACTCCTTGAACATTAGAGAAAAGCAACCATTTGTGACTTTTTAATTGGTGTCAGTTGGCTGAATCATTGTTACTATATGACATATGTTAAAAGGACTGTTCCTGCTGAAGGTAGGTGCATAGAATGTCACTTTACATTTTTTGCAAGTAGCCAGTATCTCATCAGTTTTGCATAGCACATCGTTAGCAACATCACACAGTGTGACAGTATATTGTGCCTAAATATGAAATGCTGACTCTTAGCTGAAAATTATTATTTTTTTTTAAGTAGGAAAGCAGTTTTTCTATCATAATATAGGTTCCTGAACCAAAATGATTCTGTGGTCTGCCACAAAATTGGAAGGTGACAGATTCCACAGGGGAATTATATACCTGGTTGGTAATTCACATTACCAACATATTGCAGTTTCTCTCTCATTTGTTTTGGCCCAAGGTCCTCCTAATCCTGTATGAGTGCTAGCAAGCTATTTCCAAGAAGAGTATGTAGAAACAGACCATGTTTTAAAGATTTCTTTTCAAGTCCTAAATTTCCATGCCTTTTTTATAGTTGATTGAAGAACATAAAGTTATGTTAGTTCTTATTTGTATTTTTAAATTTTATAAATTTTTAAAAGAGATATAGATATGATTCATACTTTTTCTACTTTTCTCTGCCCTCAGACACTGAGAATATGTGCTCTGCCACTCCTATTAATTTGAAGAATAAGAACAGATTCCTTGATTTTAAGAACAGGTGAGTCTTGTTTATCCTCAGGGAAGAAGACATGATATGAAATCCTGAATTCACTAAAAGCTCTAGAAGTAACTTCTGCAGAGCTGGGATCTTTCCCATTGTTCTATACATAGCATTCTATCTTAAATATACAGAAGATTCCTGCATACATCTCAGTCTTTAAATTCAACCAGTCTTTTCTATATCACAACTCACTTTCTGGTACTGGATGACTGCACAAAGTACACATGCTTGGAACCATTAGAAAAGTCTTTGTGTAATACAGTAAATATTCAGATTGAGAATTCCACAAACTCAGCAGAAAACGTAGACTGAAAATCTTATCACAAATAAAATGACAACTTATGTCATTTATATATAAGAGGGCATGCAGGCATATAGACTTAAAATTCCTACCCATAAAGAACTTATAAACTAAAATAAATTTATATAAATCTTAATTATAAACATATCTCTTAGTTTACAGGATTGTAATTGCAGATTCTGTATTTTAAAGCAAGAAAGGATCAAGGCAACATACCTCTTTCACTGCATTTAAAAACACAGATGACTTCTACTTCAAGCAAAAACTTGGGAATAGGGAAATATTAGCATTTTTAAAAATAAGTCACCAGAATGTGATATCCAAGTAGAATTTGTAGAAGTAGGATTGATCCTCATGACATCTTACAGCTGTAACTAAGACTCTTTAAGGTGGTTTTCACTGGGTATAAATTATGAAACTGACCTAACACTAACTGCATTGTCAAAGATCTCATAACCTTTCTGATCTGATGGTTAAATCAAACTCAGAGTAGGAATGTGACAATTTGTAACAAAATTCCAGTTATTTTGAGAGATCAAAAGTACTAAGAACCTTCTCAGAGAGCAACATCCTTGATTGCTTTCAGTATATAAATGCTGGTGTGAAACATAAACAAAGACCTTTCACAGGAATGATGAGTCTGAAAAACAAATGACATTGCAAGGTTCTCTGCCCCACTAGAATACTGAAGAACAAGGGAAAGTTTTTATATAAATCCGTTTTCATTTTCTAGTGCCTAAACACATTTGTAAATGTGCTGTCAGAAAACATAGAAGAAGCTAGTCTAACACTCAGTGTGGAGAAGCCAAAGCTGCAAACTACCAGCTTTGGATTGCCTCAAAATGTACTCTGATCAAATGCACATCTTCTTCAAGATACACTCTAGAGAAGGTTACACTTAAAATAAATAAATAAGTAAAGTAACTAATTAATTTAAAAAACAAGGAAAACCCCTGGAGTATTTCATTTTAATAACTTTGTTTCTTCAGACTTGATTGATCTTTAAATTTCTTATTTCTCTCTTCCTAGTCTGCCCCTGCTGAGGCAATTATCACAGGACAGTCCCTCTACAGATGTTGGAAGGGCTGTCTTTGACCCATCAGTGCATTTATAGCTGCTGACTAGCCTCCCTAGATTGGAAAGCAGAGAGCTTGCCAAGTTACTCAGACACATAGAGCAGTTTGGGCTCCTGTTTGGTTGGACAAAGCATGAAAATTACTGTAATGAAAAGAGTCTGTCACAGTGAAAATCTCTTTGGAAATGGAATTCAAGATCACTCTCTTCAGCAAAAACATATATCTCAGGCTAACCGATTGGCTTCCCTGCAACATCCCAGTGGAGCCATTCCCCCTCTTCTCGCATCATTATCCATGCTTCCAATGCTCTGCCCAAGTTGTTGTAGTGCCATGTGAGCTCTTCCTTAGGCTGGCAGACATCATTATAGATGAAGGAAGAGAGAGCACAGCCTATACCACCTTGGGTTGTTTGTGCAGCATCTGTGAAGAATATTTACAGAGCCTTGGGTGGCATGGTGTGAGGTGCCCCTCCCCATGGCATGGGGGTTGGAACTAGATGATCTTAAGGTCCTTTCCAACCCTAACCATTCTGTGATTCTATGATTCTATGATTAAATGAGCACTCCTAGCCCATGGGCACTGACAGAACAGAAAAACAGAATGAGTTACTGGGCAGATATGTTTTTCCTGTGAGACTGGAATCTTTTGCATAGATGGCAAATGTGGTATGGGAAGCCAGAAAGCACATCATTACACTAGGAGTATGTGAAAACTGGGAATGCTAATGTGAGACAACCAGTAATGTTCAACCACAGGAATGTTTCCTGCCTATGTCTTTGTTTTCTCTTCCATCATTAACATTTCAGTGTTGCTCTTAATCATCTTGATTCTCCTCTGCCATATTAAGCACTACAAACAGGTTCTGTGAAGTTCTACCACTGCTTGTGACTGGATGTCCAAAGGGACTCAGCTTAGTTCTTAGGGTGGATCTCAAAGAGCCTGGGAACCAATGAAAGTCATGCTCTTCTCCATCTTACCTTAGTTAATAGGGGTACGCAGTCAAGCTAGTGAACAAGCTCACAGTCAAGTGCCAATACCTTATTGTCAAACGGTGATAGCTAACTCTTCTTCTAGGGAAAGGTAGTGTGCATCTGTGGGATTACTGTTATATTGAGCTGATTTGTGGTTTTCTCAGCTGGGCTGTGGTCATGCACCAAATGAAAACAGCTCATAGCTGTGAACGGTTAAGTCCTGGCTTCTCTGGATATATCCTTGGGCCATATTACAACCTTCCTTTATTCCTCTATCTTAATCTGGTACTAATCACTGACTGTCTACAACTGTGTTGCATCAAAAAGACAGTGATTTATGGACTCACTTGAAGGAAGAAACAAATAGGGTGATCAAAGACATTATTTTTAGCATAGTGATTGGTTGTACTGCTGTAGCAGCAGAATCTGAAATACCTGTGAAGTGTTCAACCCTATCTTCATATGTGAAGATGTTTCTTGCTTACAGTTGAAAAAAAAAAAAACACAAATGTTTAGACCAGGTTAAAATTATTTTTGCATTTTGTGAATCCTTACCAACATTATTAATAGCAGGTAGGAAAGAAGGGACTAAAACTAAAGATAAATGAGGCTTTATTTAATTTATTCATGACAGTAGAATGACAGCAGACATCATCTCTTGAAAGAACATTTGTTATAGATTCCTTATAGAATTAAGGGAAGACTAAAAATTGTTCTCATACATTAATCTTTTGTGAAAAGATCTAAGCTGTGAGAATTGTTGTTCTGATGTGCTGGGACTGTTAGACTTTATTATGTATATATGGCTTTGATGGTGCCATGAGGTGGATTGGAAATGTCTAGGGAGATTATAACTGACAATCTTTTAATGACCATCCAACATTTAAGAAGTCTGAGAGAGCCATTAGATTATTTTCTTTTATAGAATTTGTTTTATCTTTGATAGGTTAGTTTCACTTTTTCTGACAGTAATACAAAAAATTCACCATCCAAATGCTATTTCAAATAATCTTGCTATAGCAAAGCAAATAGCTATAAACTACATTACAAAACTTTTATTTACTTGTTATACCCATAAGAAGTCAAAAACTGTGAAGACATTAGGTCCATCCCATAAGATGTAGTTACATAGTGCTTCTGTTTCATATGGGGCCTACAGGGATGCTGGGGAGGAGACTGTAGTGACAGGACAAGGGGTGACAGGTTGAAACTTAGAGGTTTAGAGGTACAGAGGTTTAGACTGTATATAAGGAAGAAATTCTTTACTGTTAGGGTGGTGAGGTACTGGAATGGGTTGCCCAGGGAGGTAGTGAATGCTCCATCCCTAGCAGTGCTCAAGACCAGGTTGGATGAAGCCTTGGGTGATATGTTTTAGTGTGAGGTGTCCCTGCCCATGGCAGGGGGGTTGGAATTAGATGATCTTGAGATCCTTTCCAACCCTAACTATTCTATGATTCTATGATTCTATGACTGTTACACCTTTGTAATTTTACCTCTGAAAATTCAAGCATCACCGAAGGCTTTACTGCTGAGTTTGACCTCAGCTTGTCTGGAGCACAACATTGACAGAACTTGTCACCACTGTCCTCTGAACTCCCTTAATAGATGCAACTTGAAGTTAGAAATCATTTCCTCTACTACAGAATTTTTTTGTTTTCCCAGTTAAGTCCATTATGAATTTTACCTCCATTTCACACTATGCACACATATAGTAAAGAAAATTCCTGTCCTTGCTAGAGCTTGCTTGTCTTAAAACTGTAAAGTCTGTGCTTCCACTATCTCTCTGGAAGCTATATGGCATAGATAATATTGTTGACCTGTTTAATGCTGTTAAATGGTCCCTCCTAGTCTGTTTACAGTTTTCCTCCCAAGCTGGGATCAGAACTATGACCCTTTGACCCACCTCATATGTCTAAGCCTTAACTTGTCAATCATACCAGATTTTCTGCTTTTGCTGTGTTTCAGCAAGGTTATTATGGTGTGCTAAGGCCGTAAACCCACTTACTCTCTTGTGGAAGTCCAGCACATATAGTACTACTGACTAGTCTGGTGCTTTCAGCACGATTTTCTGCTTGTCCCTCACAAGATCAAGGCGTTCTCTCACCCTCCTGCAAACAAGAGCATGTAAGGCATAAGCCCCATGGTCTCTTCTGAGACCCTTTGACATGCAAGCAGCGATTGCTATAGTTATTTGTCTTTTTATACCTACTTTTGGCTGTATAGGTCTCAACATGACTTTGGCTGTCCAAGTAGACCCTTACAAACTCCCTCCCCATTCTCTTGTCCTCACATTGCTACTAATGATATAGGAAGATCTAGAAACTTTAGTCTCAAAATCACTTTCAGAGTACTTTGAGGATACTCAAAAATGTATGTGTTTTGTTTGTACATTTCCTTATTAATTTTCTTCTTAACATCATTCCATCTCAAAAGGCCATCCCATCAGATGACTCTGTAATTCAGAATGTGCTTAAGGAGATATCAAATATTTTGTTTTGAAATATGATAGAAATGATTGAACAAACCAGCACCTAATATTATCTGTGATCAAAAATACATTAAATGGGAAGCAGGAGAGTATATAAATTGATAAAGAGAACATATGAGCTTTTAGCTGGTTACCTGCTTTGTCTCTAACAGTGGGCAGTACCAGATGAGGGAGAGGACATTTTAAGACACTGTGATGTATAAGTATTAAATTTTACTCTTGCAAATTTTTTTTTATACCCCCTATCATAATATTCCCTGAGGAAGGAATCTCTTTCTTACTTTCTAGTTGGGTTTCTTTTTTTCAATCTTGATTTTTTTTTTCTTTTATTAATATTGCTTTTAAGAAATTTTACCACAACTGAAGAAGCAGCCTTACTTGCAGCTTTGAAGGACTTTTTAGGTGGAAAGTTAGCTGATAGCACTGTCATGCAGAAATCTAAGGCAGAGGAACTCTGTCATAAAGGCCACAGAGCTTTCTTGGACATTGAAGTTATTTCCTTCTGTTTCTTTTGGTTCTGTCTTCCAAACAGGTATTTTAAAAATATATAGTACATATTGTACTAATACCTTGGAGAAAAGAAATACTGGAAAAAAATCCCACAAAGCAAGAATATTTCCATCATATGTCCTTATGTTGCACTTGTGAACAAACATACTATCCTACTCATGAGTTTTGTTCAAACTTGTGAGGGTCTCCATTCTAAATACTAGCTATATTTAACTTTATTTCTATGTTTTTCTTTTTATGTAAGATGTATTTTATTTTTCTTAAAAGTCTTTTAAGGCTCTGTTTTGTACAGGTGCTTAGGAAGAGTTGCATAGATACATTTAATCTTCTAATTGTGTAGCTTAATTTTACATCTGGAATTTTTACCATGCAATAATCAAAAGAAACTTTTAATCTTACGGAGATCTTATTCAGCATGAAATCAGACTAACATGGTAACATTTGGATTAATGAATTTTTTGTTAATTTTAGAACACTTATCTTACAAGGTAATGTTTCTATGTTTGTTGATATTACTTTTTCATGTGACAACTGTGACATGCGTTTTCACAACAGATGGATTAGTGTCACTGTTTTAAAAATTACTTCATGTTTGACATGAAACTAAACATTGCTCCAGATGTTTTGTTTGTAGCAAAGACAGTTATTTTTATTAGAACATTTAATCACAGATCAACAGTATAATAGAAGTGCAGTCTATGTGAAGCAGATATTTAACAGAACCTCCTAATGTAGAAGAATCTATATATGGGAGTAAGGTACACAGTTTTGTAGGTGATTCCCATAAATGCATTGACACGACATACTACATTTTACTGAATTTAGACTTGAAGTCATGTTATTTGCTTACTTAAAAAACTTTTCACATATATTAATTATTTTTGATTGGAGGATATCTATAGCATATACTCTTCTCAATGTTTATCCACATATATATCAAGTCATGAACCTAAGTTAGAATTTAAAACCAGTGTATTAGGAATTATAAGAGATGCCTTATCTCTGAGTGTTGGCAGTCCTAGACTGTTTTAGTGCTTAGTGTCCTTCCATTAATCTAGAGTTGCATAAATTCACAAGTAATTGCACTGCTTGCAATGCATGGACTAAGATCTTTTATGCCAAACTTAAATATCATTACATGCCTAGCTGTTCTTCCATTAAGATTAGCTATAGATTTCCCATTAATTATTACATCAGATTTAGTCATCATTAATAAATTATATGTCTGTGTTCTGCCACAGACTGCTTGGGCCTTATGAAACAGGTGAATAAAAAGCTTGAATGTAGCCCTGGTGATTCCTGGGTAAATGTAAAAATATTCATAATTTTTTACTTTTAAATATTAGTTTATGTACATGGACTAATAACAACTTAAACCCCTGCGATGATTGATGTTTTTTGTTGGCCTGTCACCTCCTTGTATAGAAGTTTGTTTTAATGAGTTTCTCTAATGAATATTTTATATTGATACTTGGATGAATGGCATATGGTAAATGCAAGGTAAATTACAGCTCTTTAAATAAATATTTTTCATAAATTATTTATTTTGTGATGCCTGTATTGGTTAGATGTCATGTCAGATGAAGACTGGAATTATTTACTCTAATACTTATTTGAGAGTTGAAAAAGTAAAAGACTTTTAATTATTAACAAGCTTCCAATATACTCATGTAATTTATGGGAAACTACCATAAATTGTGTAATATTTCAATTTTGTGAGGACAGGGTTTTTTTAATATCATGCAAAATAGAATAATCTTTTGTGTTTTTACAAGAAGTTTTATTTATTCATACCAAAAATATTGTGCTGTTCTGGCTTCTGAAGTATTATAGAATCATGGAAACAGTGTTCTTGTAAATTGTTATTATTTCCATTATAAATTCCTGGTTATTTTTAATGGTGCCAAAAATTAAAGTTGAAAATCAGCAAGAACATATGTAACAGACTGAGTGCCCTGGGTTTGTGTTGAAGTCCATGACTCCTAGAAAAGAAGTTACAGAACATAGCTATTTCAATCCTTAATGACTCAGTTCTAAATCCTCACTGAATTATTCCCACTGTTATTATGCCCACTGAAATTACAGAAAGATGAGGGCATTTTAGCATCTTTCATAACTGAAACATTTTTTCTTTCAGATATGCCTATGCCTACCATACAAGAACAAACCACACCTGCAAGACAGCCACTGGAACAAAAAACTGCACAGTATTTAGATACTGTAATCTTTAAACATGCCATATTAGAAATGAATACAGTTTATATGTGCTCACCTAAAGGTAATTGGCCAAAAATGTGAGATTTAAACTTTAGCTATCACCTACTATAAATATTTCTTGAATACTAGGAACTAATTTAATGAATAATATAGTCCACATCCTTTCTTAAATAGAGCAGAGTCCTCAAAAACTGTGCATAAATCACATCTATTTTCAAGAGATTTTTGTATGTCTTTAATCTAAATTCATTATTCAGGGCATAAGTCTGTTGTGGAACTGGTGGCTAGATGTATGAGCTAATATTTAGTAAATAAAATATTTCAAAAATACTAATACATCACTGCTTTTAAAGAAGTCTTTAAGGAATAGTCTATGAAAATGGTACATAGTGGATAATGATGATACAAACTAAGCAAAAGTGTTAAGGACTCAATAATCCTAAAAGTCTTTTCCAACCTAAACGATTCTGTGATTCTATGTCATGCGGTAGCACTCTCATTGATTGAAATAGCATGTTGCACTGGTTTCTCAATTGAGTTGAGTCTTAATCCGCCAATTCAAAACTGAACTGGTTTATTATGCCTTACAAGTTTCCTCAAGGAAAATTAGTGTTCATTTGCTAGGGAAACTTCCGTTACAACTGATATTTCAAACTAACTCAAGTAACTTTTCAGTAACTATATTTAAGATAGTGGGTGCACTTCCTGTACATTTGGACCCCTATATCATGCCATATTGGATTATAAATCACATAGCCAAGAAGGCCAACAGCATCCTAGCCTGTATTAGATATAGTGTGACCAGCACAACTAGGGAAATAATAACCCCCCTCTACTTGGGACTGGTGAGGCTGCACCTCAAATACTGTGTTCACTTCTGGGCCCCTCACTATGAAAGAGATACTGAGTTGCTGGAGCAGGTTCAAAGAAGGGCAACAAAGCTGGTAAGTGGTCTAGAGGATAAGTCTGATACGGAATGGCTGAGGGAACTGGTGTTGTTTAGTCTGAAGAAAAGTCTCAGGGGAGATATTTTATCACTACAGTTACTTGAAAGGAGGGTGAAGGAAGATGGAGTAAGGAGGTGGCTGCTTTCTTCTCCTAAGAAGTGGTAAGACAAGAGGTAACAGCCTCAAGCTGCACCAAGGGAGGTTTAGACTGGATATTAGGAAAAATTTCTCCACAGAGAGGGTGATCAGGTATTTGAACAGCCTTCCCAGGGTTCACTGTTCCTGAAAGTGTTCAAAAACCAGGTAGACATGGCCCTTAGTGATATGATTTAGTGGTGGACTTGGCAGTCCTGGGGTCATAGTTGGACTTTATGATCTTAAAGGTCTTTTCCAACCTAGCTGATTCTATGATTCTATGGTTTTAGGCATCTTTGAATAGTATTTGTCTTAATTTTCTTACAATGCTTCAGCTACAGTCCTGTGTGATTTAACAGGACTAATATAATAAAATAATAGCATTTTTTCTTAGCTTAGCTGCACTCCAGAAAATAATTGAAACTCAGAACTCATAGAAATTCCCAGTTAAGAATAAATCAGAAGAGTTAAGTGCATTTTAGTCAATTTTTTTTTTATTTCGCATGAACACCAACTCTCTAAAATAATGGTTGCAGACAATAGGCCATTCTTTCAGTCCAACACCAAAGCATTTATCCAAAACAGTAGTTCTCCTTTTTCAACAAATCAACACTAATCAGAGACCAAAGCAAAAGAGAAAAAAACTCTTGTAGTATTTTTGGAACTTCCTTTACCTAGGCCATTAAAACCCAAGAGAGTAAAGCATGTTATATTTTCCCAAGACTGAACATTTGCTCATATCTTAAACAAATAAAAAAAAATATTCTATATATGGATTATTGCTGTGATGATATTGGTTTGAACACTTGCCTTATAAACTATCCAAAGAAATTGTACACTTAATAAATTAAGGTTGTCAACAAATTCAGGCATCCATTCATATGGAAATCACATATAAGCTGTGTTTTCTATTTTCTTTCTTGCCATTTAGGTTTTTCATAACTATGCATCCTCTCCTGAGCAATCCTGACATGTATCTATGCCCAGCCCCTTTCAAAAATTTCACCTCCTATTGGAAAATTCTTCTTCAGAATGCGACTATAGTTTTCTGCTAGTACAGGCTGATTCTTATAACCTGACTTCTTACTCTGTCTTTAGACACCTCAGTAATGTTAGTAGCTTTATCTTTTTTAAAATGTTATTTTATTTAAGTTTTTGATTTGTCTTCTCTTGTATTCTGCTAAGTAAAGAATCCTGTTCCAATAAGTACAAAAATCTCACGCATGAATGTGCATGTATAAACTAGTGACGAGTATGTGTTACAGGTCCCCCTCTGTGCTGGATCCACAGGAAATATGTGTCTGTTATAGCCACAGCTACAGGGGACTGGTTTGTTTTCTCAGTCTGTAGTAGTTCATGCTGTTAGCTCTGGAGGTGCCTGGTGTAATCTACAGCGAGTTATCCAAGATAGTATCTGTTACACAAGTTGCTCAGATGTCCACACAAGCATGTTCAATGCACATTTCTGCAGCAGAGACTGAAAGTTACAGAAGACTTTGTGTGGAAAAGCAGTTGTGGAGGAAATAGGAGAAATTATGCTACCTCTTATTCTCCCAGGTGGAATGGGTCTGCAGATGCCATTCCCTTCTGACACTCATTCTGGAGTATCTATCTTTCTTCACTATCCACATCACCATATTGTTTGACCAAGAACACTTCAACATCCCAATATTTCTTAGAAACGAACTCTGTAGGCAGTTTGTCATCAAAAGAAGGCTTTGCAGTAAAGCTGGTACCTCAGCTGGAAGCTGTGCTGTCTCCAGAGCCAAGTGTGCTGTTGCTCAGACAGCTTTCGGTCCTGGTAAGTACTTGTAGTTTGCCACCAGGGGCTCTTAGTCTGTCAAACCTAAGCTGTCAGTAGTGTTGGGAAGCACTTTTCACCAGAGTCAGAAGACACTACAGGGAGAGTGCAGACATTGTAAAGAGGTATGACAAGACAAGAAAAGGGGTGGAGGGTTAAAATATGGAAGTGTTCGTAAACAGGAAAAAGGCTGGAATGGAAGGAGCAAGGAGTTTAAGTGGGAATTTGGAAGTGTTGTGCACCTACCCCATTGTTATCTGTGATTAATAACCTACTTATGCTCTGGGGCCTTGAAACGGTCAAGCAACACTGCTAGAGGCCTTACAGCACACCACATCCTACACCTAATCATCACACATATGCCTATGGGAGCTAGATGTTAATGCTGATGAACTCGGAACACAGACATAGATTCATGGTGAGAAGTGCATGTTGCTGGTGACTTAGTATGTGTGCTTTTACCCATCAGGGTCAGGACAGTGCTCCTTCTTCATGAAGTTAGTAACTAGCAGAAGAGCCAAGGCACATTGCTGAGGAGATGCCTTTGACTGACTGTACATACACTTGTCATGTGTTTTAGGTTAATATAAGTTCATACATGCATGCACATTTTACAATTAATCTAGATATATTAAAAACTGATATTTTGGATTGAAACTGAGCAAATTAAGGCTTGAATCAGCAGAAAATGAGGTATTTTCACTTCTGTAAGCATAGCACTTTGTGCTATTAAATGTTGTAGCACTTTCATCTGTTTTTTTTAATAAGGAAATAAGGAGCTGCTCTATTTTGCTCACTCATACCCTCTGCAAAGATAGGGTTACCTCGTACTTAAAAGGCATGATATGTATATAGGATATGCTGTTGTCTAGAAGTTGCAGACAAAATAATGTAATTTCTAATATTCACATACCGTGTCTGTGAATGAGAACCTGTAAAGAAATTGCAGTCCAGATTTCAGAGACCAGTATAGCACACTTTAGGGGAAAAAAATATTCAAGCCTGCTTACCAGAACAGATGAAAGATTTATCAACAGAATTAGGAAACAGCTCTAGACATCATGTGATTATGCAGTTTCTATGAGTCAAAAATAGCTTTCACGTTTAAGACAATTAGCATTCGGACAAAAGACAAGGTTCAAATGTTGACTGTGAATAATTTTGCTTTTCTTTTGTGTGTTAATAGAACATGGATAAATGCCACTACTCTCACAGCCCCAGCTTCTTTTTCTTTCTTTTTCTGCATTTCCCCCCCCCCCCCCCCCCCCCCCCCCCCCCCCCCCCCGGGGGGAATTTAATGAAAAACCACGCCCAAAGTGCTTTTCTGCTGTCTGTAGGACAGAAGGATTAGTATTACATATTGACAAGTGTCTTCTTACTCACTGGAAATGCTGATTCCTCTGGGTGTATTTATAAAACAAATATTTACCCATCTAGTACAATACCTTCTCCATTTTTAAGGGGGCTTTGTGCTCTCAGTGGGGAAAGATGACTGAACATTAGATAATTGCACTCAGTACTCTTAAATTATGCACTTTACTTTTAAAAGAATACAGAAATGGTTTAAAAAAATGCGTCTGAGTTCAGCAGCAACCTTTTGACGCCTCCAGACAGTATTTTAAGAACTCATTTGTTTGAGGGGTTTTTAATCTGGAGACACTGAAAAGTTACACCTGCTGTGATGTCGTCAATCACGCCAGGAGGAAAAATAGTGGCATGATTTGTTATCTGTTATTTCCCTTGCTGTGGTGACTGTGTCCCAGTGCCAGGTCTGTCCTTAAGGCCATCACTTATAGGGACCACTGTCTGTCAAAACCACAGCCAACTTTAAGGGCTGCCTTTGTTGGAGCAGACAAATGAGTATGACCTTTACCAATAAAATAGGCACCTACTGAGAGAGATGAAACAGCAACTGAAATTAAGAACACCATATGGCCATTTCAAACACACAGGAAAGTTAGGAGTTGAACTGTAACTTAATTATAAGAGTAAATGTGGCTAGATGTTGTCAATAATGAAACAGACATGGTCAGAAATATTGATTAGCAATGAGAATGAAAACTTATTTCATCCAGGAATCATCCTGCATTTCATTAATTATGAATGGGATTGATGGGGTTCATAAAAAAATGCGGAAGATATTAAATTATAGCATTTAAAGGTTTATTGTTTTTCTTTAAGTACGGTGCAGAAGTGTACAAATCGTTTATGAATATTCTAGAGTGAGGAAAAAAAGATAAGAACATGCTAAACCTTTGATTTACACTAATAGGTACTTCAAAATATCTTCAGTAAAGAGTCTCTACCTAGTTAGTGAGTAGATGTAAGGTGGTCATTGATATTTTGCAGGGTTTCAAAGCACAGTCTGAGAATTCCAGGCAATGCATTGTAAAGACCACAGCACAGTTTGTGGTTTGAAAGGCTCTTGTAACCCAACCTAGCAAGTGGTCAGTGGAGACTATATTTTACAGAGCAACATAAATCAATCTTATTGAGCACTTTTCAGGTAATATAATATTCTGCCTGTGACAATAATGAAATTAGCCTATGGATTTTGTTAAAATATTGAAATACCATTTGAATATTTAATGAAACATAGTACTCTATAGATATGCAGATTTTTGTGGTTTTCATAAAAAGAATATAATTGATTTTATGAACAGGTACTTGAATATCATGAAGTTGATATTTTTTTTGTTCCTTTTGTTTGCCTCCTTGTTTATATTCAGATAGACTAGACCAAGTAAAGCATTGAATGCCTTCAACTCCTTTTAAGGTCAATAGGAGTCGAGAACACTTAATAGAATGAAAGTGTTTAATACCTCCAAGTCATTTGAAGCATTAATGTATTCATAACAATCTTTAAAATATCACTAAAGTTTTTTTTTTGTTTTTTTTTCATTTTGTAAAAGCAATTGTTTTTATTTTAATCTGAGTACTTTCATTTTTTCCTTGTTATTCTTATCTGACTTATTGTCTAATTTCAATTCTTTTAGGAATGGTCTGTTTGCTATGACTGGCTTTTGTGTTTGATTGTTGCTTTGTGGGTTTGATTTTTTTTTCCTAGAAAGCATGTTTTATCTCATTTTCTCATGAAAAATAAAATCACTATTTTTCCAGAAAAGAAAATCTCTAAAGATCTGAGTTCCAGTCTGAGAATCAATTCAAGGTGAAATCTGCTTGGTTTTCTCAGTATAGCCCCCAGTACAGAGATGCGCATCATAAAAAGTAACACAGAATTTTCTGTAATCAAAAGCTTTTGCCAATCTTAAAGGCCCAACATTTTAATAGGCCTAGAATCTCAATTGTAATCATACTCTAGAGTGGTTATCCTTTCAGCTTAGGGTTAAAAAGCTTTGACAAAGCACCATGGGGAAGCTTGGATTGCCCTTACCTACATTGTACCTAGCCTTGGGATAGATAAATACAGTCTCATTCTCTAATGCTACTGACTGCCTCCAGGAACACTAAATTTTAAGAGAGGAAAACATGAATCCTGTATTTCAAGAGAGGTGGAACTAAGCCATTGTTCACTCCCCTTAAAAAGGATATTCAGTGGCCAGTTCAGATTGCCCTAGGGACACCTAAAGCTGCATTAAGTACTTGTGAAAATCAAAATCCACTGGGACCCCAATTCCAGTGTTTAAACTGCAGCACGAACAGTGGAGTTCCTAGCAGGGTTCACTTTTATATGTTGCCATAACCAGTTTCAAGACTTACTGTATGTGCAGTAAGGATCTGCTATTCCAGCTAACCTACAGAAACACTATAAGGAGACAACCCCTTAGAAAATAACTAACATGAAGAGAAAAAAGCAAACATTTAACAGGATCATGACAAAAGCAGGAGAAATTGCGGCTATTTAACAACTGGCAGATCAGTTTTACAAGGTTATGTATGTTATGCTTGACTAAGAATATTTCTTACCCTGATTTTTGTTTTAATTGAGGAATGATAAGAAAGCCAGGCTTGCTCCTGAGCTGTGTAATAAACAGAGCTGATGAAAGAAAGCTGTTCCATTTCATAAGAACTGGAGGATTTCCAACATTTGCTTTTATTTCACCTTGGATACACCAGGGGGGTTATGGTTTTGAAACACTGTACATTCAGAATGACCAATGGCTGAAAATTATCACCTTAACTAAAAAAGAAAAAATAAACAATACTTCTCATTCATGGCTTACTGGATCATTGAGATCCGTGGGTCTGGATAAAACACTGACAGCTTCAAGGCCTGCTAATATTTCAATTGTTATTTTGTGAATTAAAATAAATGTGGGTGCTGAAGTTCCTGCATTGTAAAAAATATCATAGATATGGGCCCATTTGCCTCATTGCTATGCTGAGAAACCCATAATGGGAATTGCTGTTACTGTGATGGGAAAACAGAGCTGAACAGTCTCAGACGTCATTTCGTTATTTGACACTGTCTCAAAGTTTGAGACAGCTCACTACTTTAGCCCAATATGGAACATTTGTTTAAACCTTTTTCCCTCTAGGTTTTGTGGCAGTTTCATTCACAAAACTGCATTGAACCAGCAAATTTTCTGCTGATGATATATAAACCTTATTCATTTGTATATCTGGATTCTTTCGCCCATACTGGGTCTTTCATTCTGATCCTGTGATTCTCAAGCATAACCTATCTACTAAAAAGCATTTCATAATTCCATCTGAAATTTCTCCTGTCTCTTTATCTCTTAGTGACACTGAACAAGGTCATCATCTTCCATCTTTCCTGAAACTCATGCCCATAAGCTGACCACACTCACTACTTCCAGCCTTGCTTTAGATTTTTCCCCCACTGTAAATTTATGTTATTTCTTATGTCTACCCTAAAAAAAAAAACAGGGAAAAAAAAGGCAAAATGAAACCTTCTCCAAGCTTTGTTTTGCTGTTCTTCTAAAAATCTGATGAGTGCATTCTTGTCCAACTTGTAACCAAGGATGCTGAACTACACCTTCACAACAACACCCCTGCTTCCTTATTTCCATTGAATATAAGCTGCTATTGGTCTCAAAACTCTTTTCCTGGACTATTCCTTTCCTATCTGACACCTCCTATTCAGTAATGAGAGATTAGCTTCTATTTCCCATCAGCCCATGATACTTGTTCTCATTGCCTGTTTGTTCCATTTTCTGCCATTTACTACTCCACCTATTCCTGCTATCTGGGAGATGCTTTGCCTAGCCATAAGTAACTCGAATATCTTTGAAAATTCTCGTTCAAAATTTTCAGCAATACAAACCAAAATGTGAAGAGCAGGCTGCCAGCATCCTAAGATTATAGTCTATTATGCTGACAAATTCTGTCCCACATCCCCTTTTGTGTAAATCCTATCTACTGAGTTTTGTTATAAGACCCACTGGATGAAGGGGAAGGCATTGTTTTGCTATATGTTCATGTAGCACTCAGCACAACAGTGTTCTGGTCTATGATCTGGGTTGCCCAGTACTCTGGCAATGAAAATAATATATATATAAGCAGAGCACATGCTCCTCGGGCACAGACCACATGTGAGGTAAATAGGATTACATCCTGCAGGTTAAAACTAGCCTACTATGGTAATACAAAAATGTACACCAGCCACATGACCCAAGGGGATCTTCTCAACTGCCTCTTGATAACACAGGCTACAGAGTGGTTGTCTGACCAAAGGAGAACTAAGCCGTTCTTGAATTTCACACCTTAAAACATCAATGTTACTGAGGCAGGAGAAATTTCCCGTTAAATGATTCACAGACTTAATCCCTTTGATATTCGATTGGCTGACCACAACTTAGCACAGCATGCTGCTGGAATACGTCTTTAACTCTGACTCCCAGAAAGATCTCATTCCCACTGGAATTCTGGTGCAGAGAACGGGATTAAAACCAGATCTCACTGGGATGGGAGGAAGGTATGAGTGAGACCAGCAAGATCTGATTTATAAATTTCTGTCTCAGAAACATTTTAGAAGTATTTCTTTGTCTTAGTTCTGGAAAAAAACTATTTAATTTCTTAATGTTTTATTTCTTCATCTGTGAGTCAGTGATGATAGTTTTTAATTCTCTCTCCATGAACCTTTGCAGTTTATTGGGCTGCAAATTATTCAAAGTATAAGCTACAAGGCCCTGAATGCGTTACTGTCCTAAAATGAAGACACTATAATCTATCAGAATACATTTATTAGGGATATGAGTATCACTGAACAATAACATTTAATTCTTCTAAATATGGACACAGATTAGGGGGCACAGAAATGTGTTTGAGAAAAAAAAATTAAAAAACAAGCACACAAACAAATCACACCCCCCCCCAAAAAAAAAACAAACAAAAAACCAAACAAAACAACAAAACCAGAAATAAATTCCAAGAAGGAAAAAAATAATTAGCATTTACAGAATAACTGTGGGCACTTTCAACACTGTCAGCACTGAAAAAGAAGTTTTCCCTGTGTATTACTAAGGAATATGACATGAATGCTACAAAGCTCGATTCTACATAGAACTTCAAATGAAATGTTCTGACTTTTCTTCCTTTTTTTTTTTAACATTTCCTATATGCCTGCTTCAACTTTCAATAAAATCAAGGTGTTTTGCTGGCCGCTATTAACTTGCTACAGAAATATACATTATGAGCTACTTAAAAATCCCCCATGAAAACACGGCTGAACTCCCCAGACTCTCCTGTGGCCACAAACAAATAAACCTGTTAAAATAGAAAACCAAACAAATCCACCACTAGATAAAAACAAGGAGGCATAAGATTTTCAGAGTACTATCACATTTCACACTGACAATACTGTTAAATCCCTGTCAAAGCCCTCACTTGTCACTGACATTGTCAAACTCCAAGCCCCAGATGTGGAGCCACCCAGTCTAGTCCCTTCAGTTACAGAGACAAGCTCTAAAGTACACACAATGTTGGGTGGCAGGGAGCTTCTCATAACTGTATTGCAGGGATGAGCTGCTGAGTTCTGTTCCCATCCTTGGGAATTACAAGTTTACATGGCTGCCTGCAAGCCAAGACTGGTGCCTGCACCCCAGTAACAGAGGCAGGGAGGAGCCCTTGTACAACTGGGCTCTCATCTCACACACTAAGTAGCAATTAAATGCATAACCTTCCAGCTGAGGCAGAAATCCAAATACAAGTACACACCTTTTCTCTTCCAGTCTTGGGAAGCATCAAGCACCCAATTCACATGGATGCTACGCTGTTACCTGCCTTCTCCCAGAGCAAAAGATGAGCACTCACAGCTGGGAGATCATACTGTTAGTTGCTGCTTCTCTATTGACAGTAGAGTCCCATGATATTGCAAGGTAACAGGTGCTTCTCTTAACATTACAAATTGCTACCTATCAACAGATATTGGTGCTGGCTTTTTGAGTGGTTTGGGCTTTTGTTTCTCCTCCCTTTAATTTGCTCAGTAAAGTTCAGTGGCCCCAAGAGCTCAGGTTAAGGATGCTGGGGTCTCCTAGCAGAGTGGTACTCACTTGGTATCTGGTTAAAGGTAGCAAGGTCCAAACATGGAAAAGAGGTAAAATGAGTCAGTGCTTCCTGCTTCTCACATTCTGGCACCTGATACCTCACAGCTGAAATTGAGGTGCATGAGTGCAATAGGCCAGTTTGTTTGCCAGGTTTGAAGGCAAAGTCTCTTTCCCAGGTAATAAAATCAAAATCCATATAGCTACCATTAATATAATGAAAGATTCTTAAAACACTGAATAAATATATGTGCCTGTATAATTAATCATTTTTTCCACAAAGTGACCAGCAATGAGCAGATTCACATGGGTTTTTCTTTAATACCATTTCTGTCAGAGATGCCACAAATTTCGCCATCACTACAGAATATTCCTTCAATCCTGTCATATTCTATCTTATAGCCTATATTATTTTTTAATATTGAGACAATAGAACAGTTTCTATCATTCTTCATCTAAAGGAAACAAAGGTAATTATTAAAATATATCTGTGTGAAGTTAAAATCTTATATTGCACAACCTAGTGATGGGCTATATAAACTGGATGGAAAGGTTTCCCATAAATATTACATAATTTTCCCTTTGTAAACAGATAAAACCACTTTGCAAACCATAATGGGTTTAACTGGTTAAAGACAAAAGTAAAGGGACAATATCACACTGTCATTGGTAGAGCTGGAAATAGAAATCTGACTCAGTTTTATATCCATTTGAGTTGATAACAACTTCTTTGATCATTGCAATCCAAGGGTAGCATACACATATTTTACACTTTAGCTGGGGAAAATGTCTCTGAACTATGCCTTTTGTGGTACTGCCAAGCAAAGAGAAACAGCCAGGAGAAGTAGGCACCTTCATCTGTGGCTCCTTTGCAAGTACTATCTAAATTTCTTTTGCCATCTACCTCTCCAAAGGCAAACACACAAAAAAAAAAAAAAAAAAAAAAAAAACTGCTACATTTCATAATAAGCCAAGTATATTCATCTTAGCTTCTTTGGTCATGTGACTAGTTCAGTCTTGTTAATCAAGCACACCATGCCTCAGGTCATGTACTGAAGCCACATATCATAATCTGAAATGTCTGAAGATGTAGACAAGGAGGGTTTGAAACCATATGGACAAAATTTCCCTTAGACAAGTCAAGGAATGCTTCTGTATCTGTATATGTTGGTCAGATAGAGTTGAAGTTGTCAGTGATGTCAACTGTCATTTCACTAAGGGAACTGTTGATATACTGAAGTCTAATACTCTAAATTTTAATTATCTTTGCTTTCTTTGAGCATCCTTATATCTTTTCTCATAAAATCCTTAGGTAACAAAGAAACCATATACTTGGATGTAAAATATTTTTCATATTTTCAGTGTGTTAGAAAGAACAACCAGTTTTGATATAAACCCTATTGACCTCAGCACTTTGAGTTTCAGAGATATTTATCTTAACATGTCTTGAAGTCAGCACTAATGTAACATCTTTCCTCCATGAAAAAGCAAAGCATGGAAGTTTGGGATGGAAAAAGCAGAGTCCACTGTATACTGCTACTGCTTTTGTCTGTGTTATATCACCAGGTTCTTACACCTAGAATAACATACTACTCCAATATCATACAAATGCAAAAACTGTTCTCTATCTCAATCTTTCCAAGCATTTCTATTCAATAACAGTTTTGGGTGGAAGAGCAGGGAGAGTCAGTGATAGCAACTGTAGCCTGCATCTGACCACTATCATGTCTGTGGCTTGGATCAGAACAGTGGAAAATTACTAAAGCTGTCAAACAGAGGATATTAACTACTAACAAAACATTTTAGAAATGCTGTTATGGTAATTTCTTTAGGTGTTCAGAAGTGTTTGAGTAGGATGACATTTATGATCATATTTACCAAAGCAAAAAAAGGTGGAGGATAGATATGAATGCTCTGGGTAGAGATCACAATGAAAAACATAGTTCAAAAGCATGTGTAGAGAAATAAAGTCATGAAAATAGTTGAGAGAGACAAAAACATGGTAAGTCACCATTTGAGCCTTACTGTTACTGCTCAGCTGATAGGAGAAAATAAAAACAAACAAACACAACCAACCTGAAAAAAAGACAAGAATGCAGAGAGCTGAATAACAGGTGATTTTCATTAACTTATGACCAAGAGAGGAATATCAGCTGGACTCACAAGTATAGCCTATGTGTCATGTACAGACTAGATATCAAATTCACATGATTTAGAATGCGCCAGCTGACAAACAGTGGTGTAGATTTTTTTCCCTCACGTTTTCAATTAGTTCAGTCTGAGCTGTGAGATTAAAATTTGACAGTGTTCTACATCTTCCAAATCACACCATGAGGTTTTTTCTAATATATTCCGATTGGACTTCTGTGTGTGTCAAAGATTTTGTTAGCTATCTCTGATTTTGCTTTCAAGAATAGAAAGCTGGTAGTAGTTAGTTGCAAATGTACAATAATTGGTTGGTTGCATTACATCTGTAGCTACTAGAAGTGTAAATTGTATTCTTGCAAGGAAGCACTTATGCTTTTGGTCTTCCCAATAATAATATTCTTTATGAAAGAGCATTAATAAGGAACGTCTTCCATCCTCTTCAGAAACCAAGGATTCCCACCAGGCAAGGAAGATATTTCTCATTGCTAAACTGAGACAATTCAAACCTAGCATAGCAGACCAGACAGTGACATGCAACTTCATGTCTTTAGGATACACTGAAACAGCATTGCCAATGGTGAAGTTTGTGCTCTGTTGAGATTAAGGTCTTTAAAGGAGAATGTAGTATCTCCTTTCACTGGGCAAAGGAAAATTATGCAGGTCTTACATGTTTAAGCTATGCCTTTTATGTCCCTGTTCCAAATATGAATTTGCACAGCTATATCAGCTAAATCAAAAATCTGCATTTCATTTCATACCGCAAGACTTGGAAAATGTGTAACTACTCACCTTAAAAGACAAGTTCACGTACAATATCTTGAAAACTGTTTGACAACAGAAGGTCAGGTGTGACATATATTTGACATCCTTAAACCTCAAACTAGTAAAACTTTGAGGTCAAGCAAAGGTAAAATCAGAATAACCCTCTTGAGATTTTTATTGTGTATGATAGGACTACAAATAAACTTTAAGTCCCCAGTTTCTAACATGTCTGAACTTGACTGAAAGCTAAAGAGAAAGCTTATCTATTGATTTTCACATGTAAGCTAAATGGTAAAATAACCTTGACTCATTAAATATGTCAGTGTTGTAGATGATTTGGATATCTTTGTCATTTGAAAATAACATGGATAATTTACTGAAGTTGAATTATTCTTAAGTAATCTGCAGTACTGCAAAGCTTCAGATTTTTTACCTTCACAATTACTGAGAATACTTAAATATTAATCACAATATTCAGTGGTGGAAAGAAATACTAGTCTATTGAATCTGTAAAAAGAGTAATATTTCTTTTTGCACTCACAAGTTTTACAGTGGATTGCTTATCAAGATTTTACCAGTGTGTACACAAAGAAATTGTTAGGAATAGATGATTCAAAATTGCAAATTATTTTGCAAATAATAGGACTGTTGTAAAATACCCAAAATGCCTTATGAAAGTCAGTGCTTACGTATGTGTAGTATAAATATTACCTATATAACCTGCCACGTCTAGTCTGTGAGGAGACCAAGATTTTATTTCTAATTGGTTTTTTTATTACTATCAAGTAAAAAAGCTCCTTTCACAAAAAAATTATTAAGGCTGTTTCACCAGAAATGTCGTGGTCTGGGATTGCACTTTTCTTAGGGAAAGTTGTCATCTCTTTTCTTACAGAGAAAGAATTAATCTTTCTCCATGTTTGGCAGAATTATTTTAGCTATGCCTCTTGATCTGTTTAGCTTCTAAAAGGATACAAGAGAGTCAGCCAATAATAATGATAAAAAAATATTGCTCAGACTGCATGGGATAACAGAACGTTAGGCTTCATGCTAAAGAAAGTTCCCTTATGAAAAAAAACCTGTGTTCACACATACATCAGGTATCACACTGGCATTCAGAATGTACATAAGTAAAATTTTGGTTAATTTACAATTTTCAATGGATGGAAGTGTTCTTTGTCCTAAGACTTTAGGGCAGCTTATTCACTTGAAGTGGAAGAATAATGTTGCCTTAAGTATGAACACAATATTGAGAGTGGGTGGGCTTCTTCAACAGGAACGTTGACATCCTAAACACAATATGATGTTTGTGCAACATTATCTTTCTATCTGGAGTATTTGTAATTTCTGTAGAATTTCAAGATTTATACAACAATACTGGACAGTATTTGATGAGTTGAATGGGCAAGGTCTTTCTGAGATTCTTAGTCTGCTTCCTAGACTGTTTAGAAGCAGTTTTTGTCATGTCACCCATGTGATGATATTTTGAAGCGGTATGTCATAAGCACAGCCAACATATGAACTTCAGCGTGCTTCAGAATCAGAGTGCTTCTACCTTGTATACAGATGCTTCATAGCCTCTTCAAATTTACTCCTGTGTATTTGTATTACAAACAAAATATGTGAATTGTTGATGAATTAAAAACAAAAAATCAAATGTAAATTAATTACTCTTGGTTCTAAAATCCTTAAGGGTCTGTGTGCAGACTTTGGCTAAGAAAAGCAGGATTTCTTAAGAAAGGAGAAAAAAAGGGGGAAGGAGCCTGGACAAATGTTCCACAGAGATCTAAAGGGAGAACAGTGATTTGCAAAGGGAGATACATGATGAAAGAGTGTCTTAGGAAGCCATTGTGTGAAACTCAAGGCACATGTTATGTAGAATTTGTGTCTATGCTCCTGCAAGTGCCTGAGTCATTTGGAACACTACAAATCTAGACATGAATTTTTTTTTGCAGCTTGTGATGCTTCTAATTAAGTCATGCTGTGTTTACAGAACTGTGTCCAGAGCTGTTTTCCTGTGCTTGAATTATGCTGGTTCTTTCCTAGGAACAACTGTTCAGTTAACATTTTGCTAAGGAAACTTCAATATGAGTCCTAAGATTCCCCTCCATATAGAAAAGGGAATACTTGCAAAGAAATACAGCATTGGTCTGAATCACCTAAAGCTCTGCAGAGTTCTTTTTCTTTGCCACCCCTAAGAATGAACGCAGGGCAGAATCACATCAGGGACAACCTACAAAAGGAAGAATCAACCTGTCTGAAAGTACAACAATGAAAATAATAGCTTTATTTGGTAAAAATGAAAAACTTTAAGGCTTATTTTCTTATGAACTTCTACTGAAGAAAAAGGTAAGGTAATATCTGTGACCAGAGTCAGGAGATAAGTTGACTGAGCACTGACAGACACCACAAAAACTGGGATAAAAGCTTGATGTTTTGAGGAGATATATTGTTCTTAGAACAAACATTATTGCAGTATGGTACAAACTACACTAGGGAAATCAGCTAGAAGAACTAGTGCTCTCTGAATACGTGGCATCTTTGAAGAAGTTGGTAGGAGTGTATCTTTGTGGGACAGTCATAGATCAGGCATTGTGGCATAGGAATATTTATGACGTGAAATTGTCATCTGTGAAAGCTTGCAACCTGTGCACAAACATCCATGTGCACACAAGAACTTAGCTTTTGGAAGTTAAAAAATACTTTAAAACTATGTTATGAGATATAATAATGTCTCATAATAATGGCTTTAAAACAATGTTATGTTTTTAGACTGGATATTAGGAAAAATTTCTTCACTGAAAGAGTTGTCGAATATTGGAACAGGCTTCCCAGAGAAGTGGTGGAATCACCATCTCTGGAAGCATTCAAAAACCATGTAGATGAGGTCCTTAGTAATATGGTTTAGTGGTAGACTCGACAGTCCTGGGGTAACCCTTGGACTTGATGATCTTAAAGATCTTTTCCAATGTAGTTGATTCTATGACTCTATGAGACACAAGTTCGCTGTGAAAATCTGCCTTCAGCAGAGATAGAGTAGGAGTTGTTGGTGTTCCTTCTGGTTATATCCTCCCTGGGAAGATGAGCATGGTAAAAGAAGTGAGGAGCAGAGAGTATAGTGTAAGGTGAAACAACACCAGGGTAGTGGGTGCAAAATTCTGTTTGGTAGAATATAGATTAAAAGGAAGAACAAATGAATGAATATGAAACTGATTTTAAGTGTTTTATGAATTAAATGTAATAGTGTAGCTTAATTTAAAACTGACATGTAATAGTTCACCTGCAGGAAGAAATGGTTTAGTCAGAGTCTACAAAATTTTTCTGAAGATTTCAAGTTGAGGACTTCCAAAACAAGAGACCATCACTGATACAAAAACATACATGTCCAGGAACTTATCTTGGTAACCCACATGTGATAAATCCAAACACAGAAGCATTTCTATTGAGCATTTATTAAAAAGATAAAGTAATGATGCATAAGCAGAAATGTGGTTTACTTAAACTTGATAGAATTTTTCAAACAAACATACAAATAAAACTAACTGCTGAAACCAATTTTGTAAGGGTAAAATGTGACAGAATACATAAGACACAGAGATCAGTTGGGTAACATATTACTCAAAGTCACAAAGTTCTTGGTATTTACAGATTTATGTTGTGCCTGCTACAAAGTTTTCATCATGGGCATCTGACACAAAACACCTGTTCGCATGAGGAAGCAGTATTAAGGGCTCCATAAATATTCACCTATAGGAAAAATTGCTCATTAGAATGTAACAAACATAGTTATTTAGTTGTCATTTCATGCAGCCTGTTTTAAAGCTATCTGATTTTCCCAGAGGTAATAGAGAAAATGTTTCATCAAAGATGGATAATTTGATATCAGACATCTGAAAGCATACCTCCTCCTGTAAGAAGCAAGGAATTTGACTCCATGATCCTTATGAGTTCCTTCCAACTATGATTCTATGATCATTTTTGATAAAGTGATTTTCTGGCTTCAAAATTTACAAAAAGCAAATGCAGTGGTATTGGTGATCACTGCAATCACTTATATTAAAGCAGCTGATTTTCTCAAATCTGCAAGAACTGTTGATAGGGTTGGCATGCACATTTAACTCATGAAGCATTAACAAGTGAAAATATCAAGGATGGACTGACAGATGTCAGTGAAATTAGGACTTGAGAGGGAAAAATATTTATACTGGATTTCTTGGCTTCAAGCTGCTATAGGCACAACAATATAACAAATAATAATACATGATGGAAGGAAAAATAGGAAAGCAAATGGAAGTAGTTATAAGCTGCAAGTTAAAACCTCTTGGAGAAGCAAAGTAAAGCCAAAGATTTCAATGAAATATCAATTGCCCATAGAATTAAAAGTATTAAGAGTACTTCAAAAATCTTATTGGTAACATGTATAGGTTCACTGCTAGGTTTGTTTGATCAAATACTGATGTATAAAGACAGAAATGTTCAGCAGGTATTTCAGTTATTTCTGTGAAATAAAGCAGAGAGATGTATCTGTCCCATGTGGTGCTGTTGTAATTGAAACTTTACCCTGTGTAACAAAAGTTTTTTGCTGAAATTGAACATTTTTAAGTTAACTAGCCAAGATACCTCACACTCAGGAACTACCCAGAATCACCCTAAACCATTAATGTTAAGCAGAAATGGAAAACAGGAAATTCCAAGGGACTTGAAGACTGCAAGCAATTTCCAAATATTTCAAAGGGTGCAGAAGATTGACCAAGGAGTTATAAACAGGACAAAATGGTGTTAATTTTAGGGAAAAAAAATATAATTTAAGCCATTACTCACAATGTAGATAGAAACGTAAGTACAACAAGAGGCAAAAATATAGTCAATGCCACTCAGCATTGCTTTCCAAAAGACAGCAATTGTCTTTAAATTGTATGGGTTTTTTTGTTTGAGTCTTTTAATAGGATTAAAGACTTGAGTGATGAAAACATTCTGCAGGTAGGGGGGGAATTCTTCCAGCCAACTGACTAAAAGATATTATGGTTAAAAGGCTTGAGCTCTATGGGGTTAACAGGCCATACAAATTTGGCCTATAGACAGATCACAGAAATTAGCCAAGATATGACAAAAGGAGTTTTTCAGTCAGACCCTGAGTTTCAAATCTTGATCCAGTGTTAACCAACCTCTTTATCAAGAATGTAGATGCCAGTATACTTTCCAGCTTGCAGAGGACACAGATGTTGGTGAGATAGTAAATGATGAGGACATCTTACTTTTACAGTGCGACTTGAATGGGTTGTTACAATGGGTACAGTTTTGCAGTTAAAATTACATCACAATAAAGCAAAATATATCAGAGAGTGAAAAAGTAGACGCTGATTAGAAGATTGGATAGTACTGGACAGCAGTAACTCAGTGCTGAAATATAATACTGAGTCAGTCAAAGACAACTGCTAATCCTGAGCTCTTTCTTCAGGGTCTGCCTCCATGGCTCACACATCCCTTGATATGAAAATAAAGCTAATATCAGGTAGCATTTTCAGTCTGTACATACCACAGGAAAACTGTGAGTAGGATGTGTATCCATCAATACTTCAGGGAGTACACAGAAAACAGTAAAGAGAGAGATGAAAATAATACAATAAGGGATTCAGGTGAGAAAGAAGAAATAGGTGTTAGGATCTAAGTGTTAAGGTTCCTCAATAACTTATTCTTAAAACAGAGTGGTGTGTTAATCTCTCCCAGAATAACTCAAAAATGTGATGACAATTAAACATCAAAACATATGGTAGATTTACCTTTGGACTCTTGGAGGCAAGATCATACATCCTTTTAGGAAATATGTACACCTCCAACCTATGAGTAAAGATCACTGACTCTGTGACCCATGCCTTTCTCTGATGGGCCTTCATTGCTCTGAGTTCTGTGGTTCCAGATTAGGTGCTGTTATATTTGTAACTTCACAACGAGTTGATAGTTTAAGCCAAATCTATCCCTGGCTTTGAGCAAACTACTAGTTGCAGTTCAGGAGGCTTCCGCTCTCCCCAAAGGCACACCTAGGCAGTTGTTTTGTTTCTACCACATCCCCAGATCCTCCAGCAGCCCCTTTCAGGAATTTGGGACTGAACATTAGGTTCCTTTTCACATGTCTGGCCAATCAAACTTACAGACAGTTTCTCCTGTAAATCCTAACTCATCAGTCTCAGTGTAGAATCCTTGGGCTTTCCAGGCCCATATTTATCATGTAGCTGCTGGCTTCCCAAGCTCCATACAATATTGCTTTATATATAACGTTAGATCCCTAGGCTCAATGTAGGATTCTGTGTGTAACAATTTGGATTACGGACTGCATAAATGATTCCTTTTGTGAAAGGATTTTTTTCAGACAAAATTCTGTCCCTTTTCATCCTTATTCTATTTCTGTTTCCCTACCTTCCAGTCTGCCTTCAGCTGCTGCCTCAGAAAATGGATATTTGGAATCTTACAGCAGTTCTAACTATGTTTCAATAAATGTATAGGTTGATAGACTGCATTTAAATGTTGTGATATCTTCAGTATACTGAGCAACAGACCTCAAGAAGTTTCAGCCATTATGTACCCAGTAACTGAAAATGGCTTGGGTTGTGGTTCAGAACTGTTGTCATAATGCTAGTCAAAAATTAGGAATTCAGGAGGTGGAAGGAGAATATTAGTGCTTGGTTTTTGTCTTGAAACTTTTTGATAGTAAAATATCAGTCAACTATTTTATCCTGTCTCAGACAGACACATGTCCTCACTCTGATGGTGGTTGTGTAAGGGTGTGAAATATATGAATTCATTCATATATGAATATGTTGTTCAGAAAAAAATACATTTTTTTTAATTTGGGAGAAAATACTATATGAGGATTAATAACATTCCAGCCTGATGTACTTCTGTTTTCCCTCTGTAAACCTTCCTGTCTGTTTGACTACTTGCTGGAAGAGAAGTTGATAATTTTGTAGTGCTTCTTTGTGAATCAAAATTATAATATTTATACCTTTTGAAAAATCACTTTCTTTCCAAAAGGAAAGAAAAGTCTACATGGTAGAAAATAACTTTTATTTTGATGACAAAAGAAACTCAAAGATTGCATTTCTTAGTTTTGTTTCAGATTATTACATATTGTTGCTTTACAGTTTGTATTTCACATGGTTACTGCTTAGCTCTTCCTGAATAATTTAGGTACCCTGACTTTATTTCTAATTCTATTTCTATTTTATTTCCACTGAAATATCAGATTCTTTGAAAATGGAAGAAAAAAAAACCACATTTACAGTAATATGTTTCATCATATAGGATATCTTCTGTATCACTCTATCTGTTCAGGGTGCTGCTGCAATTAATGCAATCATTCTGTAACCTGGCCTTTCATAGCAATAATACTGGCCTTTATGTAGACTGTCTCCTGTTTTCTATTGTATAAAACTTCACTGTGGATCTCAGCATGGTTTCAAAAATGTATCTGTTTTATTCTTTATTTTATCATGCAACCTTGAAATAAGAAGTTAATTTCTATCACAGACTTGACCTTCAATGCTGTTGAGCCTTATCTTTTCTCATACTTTTTCTTTAACCTTCGAAGATATAAAAAACATCTAAAACCCATACAGAGCGTTAAATCCTAAATATTTTCTAAGCAGCTATGATCTACTTGCCACATTAGAGTTGTAAATTAAGGTCTCATGTGTTGCAGAAACCAGCCTTCCATATCACGGTTTTCTCCCCTGAATGAGGCAAGAGTCAGTCAGTAAATATATGTGGTCAACCTCAGATTTGCCTCACTGGGAGTTCACATGTATTTTTAACTGCCTTCAATTGTTAATGTATTCCTCAAATGAGATGCATCACCTTGAAGAATGACTTTTTGCCCTCTGGGAATACGCCAAACAAGTATTTCATTCACTATGATAATCAGTTCTACCTCCAGCAACATATGAAACCCAAATTTAATAGGCACTAGTGATTAGGTTTTAAGACACAGAGTCATCACTGTCCACTGTAACAATAATAATAATATGGAAAAAAAAAATAAGGAGGAAAAAATTTGCCTTTAGGAATCATTAATAAAAGCAATGTAACCATCAATATTTTGGGAATATGCTTAAAAATGTCATTTATCTTGTCATTAAAGAAAAAAAGTGATAGCAGCAATTTTTATGAATTTGGAAAAATGTCTTGAACATAAATAAAAGCTACTACTTACGTCTTCCTACATGACTTAACTGTATAACCCTAGAAGACAAAAAAAAAAGAAAAAAATAAAAGTTTGTAAGTATAAAATGTATAATAAAAAAAAAAGGATCTGGGGGGCAGGAGAAAATTGAGTTCCCTGCATTGTTTTCAGTGTTAAAATTACCTGAGATCTTTCTGAAATGAAGATTTTATAGAAAGAAGAAAGGATACTTATATGACATTATGGAAAATAAAAAAATCTGCCTTTAAATCAGCAGCTTAGGTTGTGGACAGTAAATGATACAGTGGTTCCACTTTCTTGGAACTGAGAAGCAGAAGAAAATGAAGAAAGATGCCAGTGACAGGGTGAGGATGATGGGAGCAGGCTAGCATTATGAATGATATGTTAAGTGATTGGCTCAGATGGAATCATGGGATTGCTGCCTTTTGCAGATGCTGATTTTCATCTATATTGTTTGCCTCTCTCAGAAAGGCCTAACATATGCAGAATGTGTGTGCATGCGCATGAGCAATGTAGACAAATACAGATATATATTTATATGATATGCTATGTATTCTTATGTTCAGAAGCCACCTCATCCCTTTTAATGTCCTTATACCTGATCCATTTAGCTAATCAGGATAGCTTACTGCAACATAAACCAATAAACTGTATTTTATATGAATAAATATGCTCCTGTTTTCCTTATGTGGGGAAATATAAAAAATCTTTTTTTCATTTGTCTACTGCAGTGCAAAGGAAAATGTTTTGGGTTTGTTTTTTTTTTTTTACTAATTATTAGTCCTGAAAGGTATCTTCTGATCCATTAAACTGCATAAGTGCAAGAAATACTATTTCTACCTAATAATGTTTTGTCAAATAAGAAGACATACTGAGGTCCTGTTACATTTTCTTTGATGTGCTTTAAGCTGCATACCATGCATCCTCGGCTTTCAAACAGGCATTACTGGGTTCATTTAGTCTGCCTGCTTCTTTGTGTGGACAAACAGAAAAATAAGATGATGCTTAACACTGATGAGATATATCAGAAACACATGCATGCAATTAAATATAATACTAATTTTGAAGGGTTGTTTCACTAAGATTACCCTCAGCAGCGGTTTTTGCGTCATAAACAGTCACTAACTCTAAGCTTCATCTCTGAACATTAACTCCTTAGTGCCGTGTTCATTTATTTTGAGCCCGGCCCCATATTCTTTGAATAATCTTGTTTTATGTTTGAAACAAAGTCAACGTAAAGGTTGTATGGGTGGGTCACATATTAGTGCATAAAACGACACCTTAAACAGTTTCCTGTAAGATTCTGACATGAGAAAGAAGTAAAATCTCCCCTCATTTTTTAAATATACTGCTATATTTTGCTGTTCAATTTAGGTACCAATTTCATTTGTTGCAAAATCATCTACCATCTAAAGACAAGTCCACAAAGACATGTAGGCATCTAAAGACTAATAAGAATGTGCTGGTTTTCATCTGAATTACTTGAGATTATTCATTATATGAATACTTATGATAGCCATAATAATATTTAGGTTTCTGTTTCTGTGTGGTAATTCATATTCTGACAAAAAATGCTCTAAGTTTCTTTGCTTAAAACTTTAGATCAGGTCAGAAGCATTTATGTAACTAATTTCTTGCTCTAGTCTTATCTTTTCACTGAATATTTACCAATTGCTTGTGGGGAAAAATAATGAATTCCTTTTTTTCAGAGCAATAAATATTGATAATTGAACTAATGAAGTATTATTATTTTTTCCAGGCTGGACATAGAATTGACCCAGGTGCTCATTATTAAAACTTTTTAATATATTTTTGCAGAATGAGAAAATGAACATCAGTGAACCAATATAATTAGCATGCCTTCTAAATAGATGATATAGTTATGTACTTGTTAGTATTAGGAGATCCTACAAATTTCATTTATCAAGATACAGCCCAGCAGGCATTTTCTAGTGAAAAGGGCGCCTGTGAATCCCCAATATACCACTCAGATCACCCCCTGAGGGGAAACGCAACTTGCATTCAAATCAAACGTTTTCCTATCAAATGCTCTACTAATGGCTTTCCTATGAGACCCAAGCCTCTCAGTCACCTACTACCTATTTAGACATGTCAAAACAGAATTCGTTGTTTATTTGTATTTCATTGAAGTGAGTCTGTTTTCTCATATTGAATTTGTATCCAAACCCCAGGTTGTCAATACTACTTAGTTAGATCTGCTGTTTGTTGTGTTTTTCTCTGCATGCGATCCAGGGGAAAAATTAGTGTCACTCATGCCAGTTTCAACCTTCCTATAAATCTTTAAGCAGTGTATTAACTAATTTTATAAAGTAACTAACATATACTTTGATAACATATACTTTGAAGGCTCTAGGAAACAGTTCTCACAGTGAAGGCTGTTTTGTCAGATTCGGTGATACTTTTTATGTGCTAAGGTTTGTCCAGAGAAATTACCATTGTAAGGAAATAAAGGGGGGGGGGGGCATTGTTTTTCATCTTTCTCCTAAATTACAGTAAGTTTAATTGCCTCAGTTATATATAGCTTGAGTAGTCAGTAGACACACATGATTGCTGTGATTCTTGTGAAAATTATTTAAATTAATTCTGTTAGCAACCTCTAAGTTAGTTTACTTGTGCTTAAACCTAAATCTGCGCATTAAACATTCCATAAAAACAAGAACTAAGTGTTATGTTTGATATGCACTTCAAAAGCCTAAAAGGCCAAAGAAAGCCCTTCCTTAATTATTGAAGAAGTGTCTGTAAAGGAAACATGAGCAAATAGCATTCATGCTTTCATCCCCAGTAACCTTTTATTGTCCTTTTCTTCAGATGGCCAAGTCAGTATATTTAATAAAGGGAGCAGCAACCATCAAAGAAGGCAGGGGTCTAATAAATGGTCCTGATTAAAGGCCCTGACAGGGTATGAACTTTGCATAAATTTTCCTATGGTGTCAGGCTGGGATCCTGACTGAAAACCCATTAACATAATCACACATTTAGAGGAAATGCTGTAATGTATCAAAAACATTTCCCTTAGTGTAATAATTTTAAGGACATTAAAATGCAAATGATAATAAGGAGCTGTGTTTTAGTGATGTTCTGAAAGCCTGATTATTCAAATATTGAGTATGAAATATGGAAGCTCCTTTAACTAACACATCTACATGATTTCAAAGATTTAATCGATATTTGTACTTGAAAGACTTTTATACCAGTACTGAATATTTCCTGTTAATTTTACACTCACAAAATCCAGCAAGAAATTTAGTTTAAATAATAGTGCTAAGATCTTTAAGCATGCTTAAAAAAACAAAAATAATAATAATTTTTAAAAAATCTATTTGAAACCGAGACACCACCTATGCTTGTTCATTAATACTCACTTGCAAAAGTTCTCTTTTTTTCATATTGTTTGGATTATAAAAACAGTTTGCAGAATTCAAATCATCCTTTTCTCTGTTTCTATTAAAATACACACTTAAAACAGATTGGTCACTGAATCACAGCAGTGATATTCTTTAATGCTAATTTTTAACAATAAAAGAAACACTACCCTTCCACACACAAATAGCCATAATTATGTAAAGAATGACTGCTTCAGACTGATGACTTTCAATATGCCTGAGTCTAGCATACTGGTATAAGAGGCCAGAAAGGTCAACAGTAATTCATAACTGCTATAAAATTGTGTAGCATCCTAGGTCTTCTGGAGGATGCTGACATTATCATGCTTCTTCTGCTGGTTTGTATATGTAAATTTGTGATAGGAAGTGCACTGCTTTGCCATATCGCATGCAGAGCATCAATCAGGCAGTAGAATACATCAGAGTATTTTCATTATGCCTAGTTATTTACTGCATCAGAAGAAATTACCCTGGCAAGCCAAGCAGCCTTCTCTGGATAGCATGATATGACCAACCAGGTTTCAGCTCGGGAGTCTTGTAAACATTACAGGATTAATCTCACAATCACAATCATCAATCTTTCCTAGTCCTGCCTGGGTGCAACTGTGGAGATTGGTAACCAGGCAGTGTAGATTTAAATTTAACCCTGAACATCAAGAGCTATATGTCAGATCCATACACCATATTACAAACACCTATATTTTTACTCCAGCTTTAGTACAAAATGATGAAAACATAACATTTTTGCACTTCAAATTCATGTCTAATTTTTCAGTCCCATTTTTGATGTGTTACAGGGATAGAAGAAATATTCTGAAAAAATATACATTTCATATCAGGCTCTAATGCTAAAATGATGCACTGTGATGCCTAAATCTAATGTATGTATTAGAGACAATTGACACTGCAGTAAAATGTGGAGTAGTAATTCAGGTTCAGGACCAGACTTGGGCTCCTTGGCACTGAGCCATTAGAGGTTAGGGCACTGTAGGGGTAATGTACTTAGCCTCTAACAAATGGAGCATTAAATACATCATGCTGACTCATAGGTGGCACTGGCACAAGTTTCTGAAGTGACTGCTTGCTTGCCCTCTTGCCAAAGGAGAAGACAAAAAGACTCTGGCACACCTAGCTGCTCTGTTTAAAAATGAGAAGCTGCAAAATTAAAGCAGCCTATATATGAATATTTCATCATTGTGCATTTAACTATGTACAATTTATAACCTAGCCTACTGAGATAATGCAAAAGATAACATACGGGGTTTTTTTTTGGTTTGAGGTTTTTATGGGTTTTTTTTTTTTTTGAAAGGTGAAAATAGCATCAATGGTGATCATTTTTCAGTAGTCGGGAAACAATAAATATATAATGAACGGAGCACATGTAGACACTGTGTGGCAGTTTAATTTAAATTCTGATCTTTATTTTTGCTCCTGTCCAAAATACTTTCTTGCAGCATGCATCCTAAACATTTTCCTGCCGTTATACCTGTCTCTGCCTGTGTTTCTCTCTCTCTTCTCTCTCTGTCTCTGTCTTTCTCACCTATATAGTTGTTCTGTTTTACAGAATGTCTATAGAAATTGTTAGAGCTTGGGCTTACTTTTATGCTTTACAGAAATAGTAAATGATTTCCATGATTTTGTGCCTTTCTCTTTATTTAATCAGAACTGCAGGCACTTTACTGATATATATGAATGCATTCCCTTTGTAATAGATTCCTGTTTAGCAAGAGAGCTAGCCTTTGCCTACTAAATAAACCTTTTATAATATGCAGCAATCATACTCATTTGGTCTTTGGTGATGAAAACTCTGCAACATGGTGCTTAGCTGATACACACATTTGAAACCACTGATTTCAGAGATGCTTCCTGATTTATGCCAGCTGAAGATCTTATTTAAAGTGTCCTTTCCTTCTAGAGATGTGGTGACTGAAAAGTTAAATGCAGAAAAGAAGGGTGTATTGCAGTCCTTCCTCCATTATTTCTGTCCACAATCCACCTCACCCAAATTGATTTTTTATCTTTTTGGCCATTTTTAAATAACATTAGCCTGATATACTTTTATGACTATATCTAGTCACATGCTGTTTTCTTCACAGGGCCAGTTAAACCCACAATACATAAGGCTTCCAGTGCAGATAAGACAAATGTGTACCACCTCACACCATTTCACAGATCAACTTGGCACTTGTGGGAGTTTTAGGGGTGGGAAACTTACCTGCTTGCAGACAGGGATCACAAAGCTCTTTAGGTGGCAAAAAGATCATTTATACAATGAGCTAGCAATATGGTTCTTTGTTGCTTGTTATCAAAGTCAGATTTGGCATTTCTTTGACCATAGGCTCATAGAAATTTGCTGGGTGGGCAGAAGAGATGAGAATAGTATAAAAAACCTAGCCTGGACTAGTCCCTTTGCAAAGGATAAAGCTCCTGCCTCTTGTGGCTGAAGAATCTTCAGTCTCTGGGCAACCACAGTGCTATCCAATGGACCCAGGTGTGGCAGAGTAAATGTAACCTCCTATCCTTCTGCTGGTGCATTGTTAGGTTGGCCATACTGGAGGTGGTGAGCAAGTACATAGCTCTGCACGCACACATGGAAGCTCAAGACTCCTAACTGCTCAGCTGCAGAGTTTACAGACTTTGAGCAGTCATAGGTAGTGAAATATTGGTGTTTCCACTCTCTTTGAAAAGATTCTGTAAAGCTAAAAAGGTCCATTCTCTCTTCCCATCTTTCCAGAATTCCATTAAGAGATGAATCTTCTTGTTCAGTAGTAGAATAACAATGATTATTATTTTTCTGCATTTAATATTAACTGATGACATGGAACAAGAAGCTGATTTATGGTAAACTACCACGGAAAGGAAGACAGGCTGAAAATTCAGCCTCTTGTTAAGGGTAAATCCACAGTATGACATAAAGCAGGTCACTAGACTCTAAGCTTGAAGGAAGCTTGCCCTAGAAAGTGAAGCAATACCCATCAGCTTATTAATTTAGGGACCTATTAGTGACAAGCCACAAACCCACTCATAAATTTATAAATAGTAAAGAACTGAACTGTTCAACTCCAGAAATCGCTCTTGTGTTTGGTGAATTATGAAATATAAATTTTGAAACTCTTGTACTAGATAAACCTAGAAAATTCTGAGCTGATAATTTTTTACAGGCCAGGCAGAGTTTTCTGAGCCTTTAAATGACATTGTGGTGTGTGCCATCTTATGAGACTCAGCAACTCTAGAAGAGGCAAGGGAAGCATTGCCTCTGGGGTCCCTCTGATACGCATGAACATTTCTATCTGCTGCTGCCCCACAGAATAATATCAGAAAATAATGCCCTGTGGTAGAATCCAAGAAGACTAGCTGGAATGTTGAGAAGGGCAGCACCCCAACAGCTAAGGAAACACCTAACACCAAAAGGATTCTCAGGCAATGAGGAGATGCCATGAGCAAAATGTATTTGCATGTCTCCCAGTCTTTCCATTGCCATCCACAGCAGCAGAACCGCGTTTCCACTCAGGGAAGGTTTATCAGATGTGGCTGCAGAAGTTACTATTATACCTGTAAACAGCAGCAAAGAGAGAGCTCTCCAAAGCTAAATGATTTGGCTGCCAATGATACTACCCACACAATGTTCCATTGGAAAGGATATATGAGATCACTTTAACCATCAACAGTTTTGCAAGGCTTAATTTTTTTTGCCTGTCTATACAAGAAGTTAATATGCATTAAGCAAGGGTGTGAATTAACAGAGCACTAACTACAGCACCTTACAGGACTGAGCTCTTTCTTTATATGCTGTTTAGATAATAAGTTCTTTAAGGAAAGTACTATGTCTCCATTCATGTCTAAACAAGTACATTTTTTGTATGGATATTCCTAGTTTGTATTGCTTGGTGCTACCCACTCTACTTTCTATTAAAGACTGTCCTTGTGCAGTGTAGCCAGAGTGTTATAAATTCACATTGATGCTTACTATCTTCTCCATCTAGACAACCCCAGCCAAATGGTGGCAGAGACCAGAAATGGGACCTGAAAGGCATTCCTTTATAAAAAAGCCTGAGGCTATCTCTACAGCTATCGCCCCAGCTAATCCCAAACTCGGTGGAGTTAGCATCATACTGTGGGAACAGTGATTCTTAAACAGCAATCAAAAGCAGGGAAAATCCTAAGAGAATACAGGGGCATCAGTCTTGCTGCCTTACATCTAATTAATGAAATCTAGGACTCACTGCTCCTCTTTCCAGCAACAGCATCCTGTGCTCTTCAGAAGGCCTCAAATAAATTATAGTCTAAGATTTGCTGCTCTGGACTCTTCCTCCTCTTAACAGTCTGACTTAGCTTTATCCCTTGCATCAAACATGATCTAACACCCACCTTCTTTTATCTCCACAGAGTAAATTTAGGATGCTCTAGGAATCTACCCTGTACTGTTATATAGTATCTATCATTGTGGTATGTATGAGCTCAGCATCTTCCAAGACTGGATCCTTTGTTTGTATGTTGCTTAGGTTATAAAGTCTTAGAGGAAAACACTGGCTTCTTCCCTACCTTAATAGTCTAGCTACTGTTTGCACTACACAAATATATTGTAATAGTATGTGGATGAATTCCCTCCAGAAAAAAATCTAATTTACCTATTCTCAACTTTACAATATTGGAGTCAGTTAATGTGACAGTGTTAGCTACACTTTGGTGTTGTCCAGTTGTAGGAAGAAAAATTAAGACCTTCACCACGTTGGGCAGAAGTTAAAAGAGTGTATGCATTCTGCTTTACATAAATCTGTCAGCAGACTTCGGGCTAGTGCCAGAAAGTAGATGGAGCACCCCACCCCACTAACAACCAGGTTGGTGGTAATGACAGGCTAGCAAATATTTTATGATTCCGCTGGAGCCTCATCCTTGAGACTCTGTGTTTGTGAAAGTCAGATGTAGAGTAGCATGGAGAAAGCCACATCCCCTGATGGGACAGAAAGTGCCTACTTATTTGTGTAGAGATTCCACCACAGCATATTTTTAATGACCACTTCAGACTAGCTACTTCTGCTTATGCACTGACGAATGTGTCTATGTTTACTAGCTCTGACAGAGCTGGAATTAGCTAGAATAAAACTAGGCAGACCGGCTGGAAACCAGCCAGTCGACAAGCCTACCATCCTGTGACAATATGACAGAATTAGTATTTTCCATGTCCTCAGTTTCAAAGTTCTTTACTTTGATCATAAGTAGTTTAAAGCAATAAAAGCTCAAATTGGGCAGTCACTGATCCTGATGAAAAAATAGCTATTTTTGAATCTTGATGCATCCTCCCTCTTTTCTAAACACTAGAATTTTCTTCTGTATGCTTGAAAAATACATTAACTTGAAAAAATCAAAATACAATAAAATAATTTTTATTCATAATTATTTATGCTGGTGCTTAGACCTCAGAATGTGTGTTTATTTTGATATGTGTTTTTTTGTAAACATTGCCAAGAACACCAAAGTAAGCTTGCATTGCAGGAGCAGACATACACAGTATATTCTTCAAACTAGGTAAAATATGAATCCTGTTTCTAGCTATGCTCAAGATATGTGTGGCTAATGCTGCAACAAAATACATGTAAAGACATTAAAATTAATGTTCTAACTCCTGTTAGCTGATTTTCTCCTCTCTTTTCCTCATTCTTTTACCACTTCTTTCCTTGTTTACTTTAAAGAAAACATTTGGTAGATCAGTTTTCAGTTCCCAAATCACTAATTGAGTATGTGGATGTACTGGTATTCAAATAAGTGATGCCCTCTTTTCCTTGCAGTTGTGTTTTCTCTCCATGTTAATTCCTGTCTCTCTTCCCTTTTGCTTCTGCTCAGCATATCATACAAGGACCCTCAGACTGAAAGCTTCCTGGGCAGAAATTTTTCAAGTGTCACTAATTCCATCAATACCTGTAATACGTCCTTAAATCTCATGATCAAAAGTAAATTATGGATGTCTACAAAAAGATTCTGCCTATAGCTATTCTTAAATTTAACAGGTTTTGGAGGCATCTGCTTTTTTTCCTTTTCTTCTTCCCAATTTAATTCTCTTTCCTTTCTGCTTTGCTCCTTGCCACTCATCCTGAAGAATATGTTGGAATACGTTAAATTTTACTTCCAGAGTCAGGAACCTAATACAAGAAACACTTTTGAGCATTTGAACATGGGTTCCATACACTTCGCATTTTTAATAAGAGCAGTTGCATGGTGGATCTTGGATAGAAGCCAGTATCTAAAATGTTAGGGTCTTAAATATAAGGACAGGAAGTTGATTTCTATCTGGATAATGAATGCAAAAATCCATTAGAGTGTGCAGATTTCCATTATGATCTCTTGGAAGGTTTTCCTGCTTAAAAGGTGGGCTGCTGAGTGTTGCACAAGATGAAACTTCTGTAGAGCTCTTAGCCCTATTTAGGAACATGGAGATGATAAAAGCATGAATCACAGTTTCCAGATCTTCTTTTGACAGGAATAGGCACAGTCTCCTGGGAAAGTAGAAGTGCAACCATTTCTTACCACAATTATCTCTGTAGTCAGAACTATCAGTGAATCTAATACAGCATCAAGATTATTCTCTATTATCAGCTAGTGGGGGGATGTCCTCTGTTGAAGGTACAGTTAACATTACTGATTGCTCTGATTGCTCTTTTTAGTGTTTTGCATTAACTTACTTTTACCTTTAGGAGGTTGCTTTAAAAAATTTAAGTGTCTTGTTCAGCTACCAGAGGCCTTTTAGCTACACAGGTCCTTGCATCAATTTAAACTTTTTTTTTTCTCATAATTTTATGTTCCCTCTTTTGGGTAATAACATTGATTGTAGAGACTGAGATGGTGGAGCTTGTGAAACTTCAGCAAAATTGTAGTATTGCAATTATCTCCACAGATGCCAATTTCTCTGAAAAGGAGGGGTCAGATAAATCTTTGCAAGGCTCCATATAGATAGCCTGCAGATGGACAACTATCTCACAATTCAATGAGATTTACTTTAGAATGGTTCTATACTGCCTTGTGCATTCCTTAACCAGATCACTGGAGGACACCTATCACCACCACCCAAGCAGTCTGAATTGTTTATTCCAGCATGTGGCCGGATGATGAAGGCTCCAATATGTTGATATAAGTCATTTCTTTGCAGTACAATGTTCTCATTGACCAGTCAAGAAAAGGATTTTAGAGAGTATTCGACAGCAGGTGAGATCACTCCGGTCTATTGTTTAGTGTCTTGAAAAATCTATTGCACATTATGACGGTTGGGAGATTACTTTCTGTGAACCAGCCTTTATGTTTCCGGTCATTAAAGTAGCCAGTTGCACTTTGCTAGCTTTTACTAGCTATTAGAGTCAGGAATTTTCTTAATAAATCATAATAGTATACATGAATACATTTCTGAATCTTTTAAAGTATACAGCACATTATTGGCCATATTTATGTAAACTCCACCTTATTTTATTATTTAAATTGTTTGTGCATTTGTCAGGAAAAAAAGTCCTGGGTACCCCATGCATTAAAGAAGAGGTCTGCCTAGAATTTTTTTTATTCTTTTTTTTTAATACAGACTGAGAGCAGGTAAGATTCATTTTTCTGCTTTCTGAGCTTGTACACAAACACATATTTGTTTTTGTGATGGAGAACCATGCATATGTACAGTCCTATACCAGAAAGAGAAGCAGCAATTTATGCCTAGTTTTTCCAGCATGGTGAAGGAAGGAAACCTGGAATTCTTTTTGTTCCCCTTGCTCCTGTGCATTTAGAAGCCAAAGACTGTACTGCCCACAGGACACTAAAGGATCCTCCGTGATCATGTAGTGTTACACTGTGGTTTCTTCACTATGAGGAAAATTTTCCTGAAAGGCATGGCATAACATGACTGATTCACCCATCTAAAAATAGCATAAGCTACTTGGAGCAGAGTCAAAAATCTCATCTTATAGAGTATATATATATTGCTGCATATGATTGTTGGGTGGGTAAATACTCTGTGTGTGTTTGCATACTATGCTTGAACTCAGACCTTGCTCCTCCTTTCTAGTCACAGCCACCAGAATAAGTGTGGAAAGGTTGAAGCACATGCTTCCTTTTATCATCCGTTGTACATTTATCTGTATATGTGCTTACTTGAGTACTTACACACTGCAAAACTGAAGAATTTGAATTAGTTATCTATAAAACACTGTTGCTTCTTTTTGAAGAGCACAGAGATCAACAGGATTAGGTGAATTTTTTGTTCACCATGGTTCTTTGTACTGTTGTCAGCCTTAAAAAACTTAATTTATTTTTTTTGGGTTACAAACAACAGAGAAGAACACCCAAATGTGGGGGTTTTACAAATCCCATATTCAAGAAGTGAACTTAAATTAATGACTCTGGTTCTTTACCTCTGCTGTCAAAGAAATAACATTTATTTGATTGAAGCAATAGCTGATGTTATTTGATTGTTTTCCTTTAATAAGGTCTGCAGGAAATATAAGTACACAATACTATACATATATATGTATGCATACATTTCAATCTTTGGCATGAGTCCATTTCTAATACTTCTCCTAACTCCTACATATTAAATATTAGAGGTTTATAATTGTTAAGGTGGTATGCTGTAATGTAACCATGGATTAAGTCTCTATTGATTGGGGGTTTTTCTTTTAATATCAGTGTATAAAAATTTGATTGCTTGCACTCTGACTTTGTTCTTCTATTCATTGCCACCCAGAATGTTTTACCTGCCAGGACCACTGTGGAGAGGCTAGGGCTTAGGTGTGCTTTTGGTGCTACATGGAGATATGAAAGAAAAAAAAGAAAAAAATAGTCAGAGGAAGTATGGAGCAACTTCAGCCTGGAGATTTGAGAAGCAGTCTCAGAGAAGTCTGGTTTAGGGTAGTCGGGTGGTTTGTTTGGGGGTTTTATTATTATTATTATTATTATTATTAAAGATTTTACTGAATTTTGGTTTGTTGAGGTTTTTTTCCCTCAGGGCTAAAATCTTTCATTCATACAGCACTTCACACAGTGGGACCTTGATTCCAACCAGGATGTCTGAATGCTACCATTATATAAATAGTAATAAAATCAAGCAAAACAAAACAGGAGCCCTATGGGTAAGTTTTTAATGCTCCTATCTCTTCTTCATCAAAATTAAACCAATAGAAAGATAACACTGAACAGAGGATTTTTTTTTCCTTTAGACTGATTGTACATTTTCATAACACGAACATCGTGAAATGTTTGCATGACTCATTTTGAAAAAGAATTGATAACAGTGGATTCACTTGGTTTTACTAGGCAGGCTGCTAAACACACATTGTTTGGTGGCATCCTATTCTCCTGGACAGATAGTAATTTTTAAAGGGACTTAATGCTGTGAGAATATGCTTACATTTTAATTGTTATTATCATATTATTTTAACAATTGTAGTCTGTTAAAAAAGTCCACAGAAAAAATGCTTAATACTAGAAAAACAGATTGAGCTAAATTTATGAAATTTACAGATTACCTAAAATGCTAGGAGTTAATTACAGTGTGCTTTCCCTGGCATGTCAGCTTGATTAAATTTGGAGTTCCAAGATGAATTGGCCCAAATTCATTAGTGTTCCCCGGGTGCATATGTTGGTCAAGGTCAAGCGAAGCACATTGACTGTAGTGTTAGTCAGGAGGGGGGAGGGTTTCTAAAGAAGGTAGCCTCTTAAAAGGTCTGGGGTTGCAGCAAGAAACTTTGATACTTTTTAACTTAATAAATCTTGACAGCCTAATCATGGCTAAGCCTTTGCAGTGTTATTGGTACAGATGGCAATTCTAGACATATTTAAAGAGATCTCAGCAGCTAGTGGCAGGAGAGCATTGAATCCAAATGCACTGTTGGGCTCTCAGAGAAAGTGCAAGAAAGGAGGATAAAAAGCTACACAGCATTTCCATCTCTTGACATCTCCAACAGCCTCAGATACAAAATATGATAAGGCTCCTGCTGAGCTAATAAGCCCAACAAATGTCTGTGTCCATGAAGTAGATGAAGTGGGATCAAGTAGTTGGGGACTGCTGTATGAAAATAAGCCAGCACCCAGGGTATAATGGCACTGTAGAAAGCTGCAAGGTCAGACTGATGATAGAAACACTGGGTAAGTAGAAAACCCATCAGTAAAAGAGGTTTGCCCGCTGGATCTGAGCCACATAACTATTAAAAAAAATTCTATGTTTTAGAAAAGTCGTCTAGTTTAGTAAATAAAAGCACGAAGTTTGGTTTGTTATATGAAAAACTGCAACTGTTTGCCACTTATTGGCATATAGATTGTTTGATGAATAGTGTCTCTGCAAAATATTACATCAAAACAGACCTGAAAAGAGTATTTGAATGTAAACTAAAGGAGATTTTTAAAGAAAGCAGCAATATCAGATGAACCACAAATTTGTTCAAGGCCTGCTACCATGTTACACCGGTTTTCTCTTAATTTTGTGTGCGTCAAGTGCATCTTCATTCATCTCACTCTTAAATAGAGCTCTGTGTGTTCCAATAAAGTAATTTAAGATGAAATCATGCTGGATATACCAGAGTGATAAATGAGGCTCCTTTGACTTACAAAGTAAAATAAAGACCTATCTTGCTGAAATAGCATTAAAATAATAATTAGGCAGTACTCAGAATTTAAAGAACAGATCAACCTCTTATATTAATTCTTAAAGCATCATATTCAGTTAGTGCTACTTGTTAAGGTGTGTTTGAAAAGTACAGAACCTTCTAAATATCATGTGAATCTGTTTATTACATTTGGGAGATGATGTAAAAAAATCTGACAGCATGCCACAGAGGTCATACCTATAATTCCCTTTAATTTAACTATGTGATGTTTCAAATGTATGCAAACATAATTATTACTAAATTCTAGTGCGCTGTACATATGCTACTGAAGCCAAAACAAGCCAAATCTGGTCCTATGAGTAACAACAGCATTAGGAAAATAGATCAGTAGTGATAGATGATGAATATTTATGCTCATTTCTTTCCTACCATTTTAATCATTTACAGATATTTTCAGTTTTCATCCAGTAGAAGTAAAACTGAATGCAGTGCCTCCCCTGGAGTCTTAAGGAGGATGCATAATAATGTGGCAACCAACCTCATTCCCTCTACACAGGGCTGGGTCATATATCATATGCTCAGGCTTGCATTGGGATGCAGAGCTACACTGCTCAGCAGAAGCTCCAGGAGGCATGGTGCCTCAGGCAGGTGCAATGTTTCCTGAAGCTCTGCGGCAGCATGTGGAGAAGTGCATTGGCTGCTCCAGCCTTTGAGGTTGCAGCATGTTGCTCGTGCCTACCCTCAGCAAGGTCTGCTGTTCAGGGCAGAAGGGGTGGTGAGGTGACCCGGTCCCCTTCCAGGTCTGCTTACACTGAGGAAGGATTCTGTGGCAGAGGCTCATACAGCATGAGCAAGAACTGCTATTCTGTTTGATCCTTCTGTGATGGTGTAAACTAGTGGGGTACCTCCCATTAGTCTCCCTCTTCTCTGAGGCTCTTAATATGGATTAGGTTTGTAGGTGGCTGCCACTCACTTTAACAGCTGATGTCTCCCTCCCCTCCTTTTGCTTCTATCATCTTGCGTGCACATGACAGTATTTTTTCTGCCCTGCCAAGCATCCTAGTCTATATATCCCCATTTATCACACAAATATCTCTGCACCTTTTTACTGTACAACTCCTGCTAATCAGTAAAAAGCCCAGAAAGAATAATGTATTTAAAGTACTCTGCCAGAGCGTTTTCCTTGCCTATTGGCTAAGGAGAAGAGGAAATCCAGGAGCCGAGAAACAGGGTAGGAAAAGACTAAATCTCCTTCATACTGCACCCAGACCATGATGGAGTCCTGAGTCCAAACAGGGGGCTAGAAATCAAATGATATACAAAACATAAGTCCTGACATCAGAAGAGAGAGTTAGAGCTCCACCATAAGAAAGCACTGTAAGCATCTAGTCCTGTCTTATATGGGTCAGAAAACGTGCTGACTTCATGTACTTCTTAGTATACTCAAGCCTGTAAAAAGCAGGCAGCAGTGAATGGGATGAAAAAATGTATGTATGCAAGTGGTACAGCTCTAAACCAAATTCAGAACCCTTATGCAAGGCAAAATAGTGAAGTGACCCCAGACAGAAGGCCGGGCTTCCAGGGTTAGGGTGATATAGGAGTTAATAAAATACCAATTATCAAATAACCAAGCAGTTACAGTTTACATTGTTCTGAGAAGCAGACTTATTTCACCTTTTGAACTGAACCAGACAATGGAACAGAGTGGATAACACCATTAAAACTAAATATGTGAGATAAAGGATCTGTGTTTAGCTGCATTGTGGGTTATCTGGTCCACCACAAAACTGTATGAATAACAGGTGAAGTATAAAGAAGGGAGGTTCTGGCTTACCAGTAAATGCAAGGAAGGAGATGCTGGAAAGGACAAAACAGAAGAAAGATAATGGGTAGTTTGCTATACAACTCCTTTAAATGGTTGAAAATGTTGCTAGGGCAGCTCAGTTTCTTAAATCTGCCTGGATTTTTGCTGTTACCAGCGGCTGTTCCTATAGGTTGTAATAGATCTATATATCACACTGAAAAGCCATGGCTTGTTCTTTCAATCCAGATCACCATCCTTCCTTTTCCTGAAGAAAGTATTCATGAAGATTTTCACCTGCTTTTTGTACTCATTGAATCTTGAGATAGAAAATTTCAAGTAGATGATCTCATTTTAGCTTCATTGCATCTCTTAGAGATTCACGGGGATGAGTTGTATCAATTCAGACCTCAGCACACAGGTTTATTGCACAAATTGATCCACTTCATTTCGGTGTTAACTATTAGCTTTTTTTTCATACAGAAGAGGTGATCATGAGGAACTGAAAAGAGGAGGGAATGTGTTAGAAGAAGTTCTTAATTGATGACTTCTTTGAAATTACGGTTTTATTTGGGGACAGGGGAGTCACTTTCATTCCTATACCTTATTAGTAGTTGCAAAAAACATTGACATAATTGACTTCAACATATGCCCATTAGATGTCATTTCTCACCTGTATCACAGCTGAGATTTAACCTGGAAAAAAAGTCTGAAGAAGAATAATTTTAGGACTGATTTGCGGTCAGTTGTGACAAGGAGTGTCAATGGTTATTCTATCCATGAAGCATGTAGTTGCGAGACAAGAACAACTGTATTTTTAAGAGCCACCTGGTGATAGTATAAAAAAAAGAAAAATACATATTTAGCAGCTAGCACTGACACCTAAGGAACAGCAGTGGATTCCTTCCTAAAATACAGAAAAATTGCAGCAAAAAAAAATTGTGCTAGTTCTGCTCTTATTTTGTGGAATATTTCTTAAAACTTGTTAAAGCATATGTAGGAGAGTTGCATTAATAAGATAATATCTTTACATTATTAATATTATTGAATATACTTTTGCAGAAATAATGTTTACTAACCTTCCATCATCATTTTAGCAGCAGTTAAGTAAGTTGTAAAATGAAGTCACTCATTGCCTTTTTAAGAGTACCTCTGACTTATTTTAATATGATTCTGAAGAAACAACTTCCTAAACTCATACTCAGGATAGTACTTTAGTTTGCCTAATCCTTTCATGCTGCAGGGATTTAGGAAGACTAAAACAATCTCCATCTCTTGTTATGTTGAGAAGTTAAAGGTCAGCAGACCTGAAATCCCAAGGTGGACACCACCCTTAGCACAACCAGTGGTCAAGGGTAGGCTGTTCACAATATCACAATGTGATATGGCACATTAAAGAAATCTGGCTAATTCCAAAGCATATCTGATTAAAAAAAATCAGTAATACACTGAAAGCTTCACTAAAAGGGTCTGCAAAACAACTAATATAAGTTCCATTTAAGATTATTAATTTGAATAACTGTAGAAATGGATAACTGCAAACGAAAACAGAGAAGAGGATTTTGCTGTCTTCTCAAATACTTCATTTAGCTATTAATTAAAAGTACATAGATTTTGAAATTACATGTAAGAACAAGAACATAAAATCAATTATACAATTATTTTAGCATAACAGCTCAATGTTATCTTCTGTATAACTGATATACATGTATATATATATATATATATACATGTATATAACTGCCATATATATTTAAATCTCTAAAATATAAAGCACAGGGAGTGTTTTGACTGCACCTTTAATTTTTTTTTTCCATTGCATCACAGTAAATATTTCCAGTCCTTTTCCATTCTTTTTTTTTTTCCTCCTTGGAAAACGTCTGTCTCTAAGAGAACAAAGGAAATGATAGATGTGAGCATCTATGATTGCTGAGAAGGCAGACACAGTAATGACACTCAGAAAATTCTCTTCAGTTCAGAAATCATATCTAGTACATTAGAAACATTCAAGTTTCCAGAGTGCTATGTGCAAAATTCTGTCTTTCCTTGGGATCTTGGTTTGTTGTTAAAGTAAAATTAAATGAAACACAACAAATGAGCACTTTTCTATCTGAAAGAAATGCCATGTAGGACAACTAAATTTCTATTTTTTTAATTATTATTTTAATTTGTTATTTTTGAGGAAGAACAGACATATAGAGTATCAAATAAGGTTTGTATGTCTTTGTTACTAATGCAGTATGTAAGAAGCAATATATACTAGCACTGAACACCTAAGAAATACAGGATTTGAAGGTTAATTGACTCACTGACACCTGAGATTAGATTTGTCCCAAACTTTTCATAAGTACAGAGACTTTTCTATAGATACATGTGTGAGTCTGTATGTCTGTGACCTAATTCTGACTTTCCTCCACCTTCAGCTCAGAGGAAAGCCACTCTGAATGAGTTGTGACAAAAATACAGCAGGGGAGAGAGCTGACAGTGAAAAGCAGAGATTCTTGAAAAGTGAGGTACATTCTTTAATTTTTTAATTAATTTATATGTAGACATTTCTGGTTCCAGACAAAATTTGAAATGGACATGAAAAATTTTGTGGCTTTCATAATTTCCCCTTACATTTCAAAGACCATCTTTTTGTATACCAAAATCCATCAAAAATATTAACCCATTTTTCCACTGAAATTTTAAATTTGCCAGAGATGGAAAACATTTTGATAATTCCTTGTGAGAAAGGTGGGATTTTAGTTTACAGGATTGGAACAGTGATCAATGTTGTTACTGAATACTAATCAGCCTAGAGTGGCCTGCAGGAACCAAGTGTTCCATAATATTACTTCCCCATTTTCACTGCTCCTGCCAATATCAGTTTTTCTGTTCAGTCCCACATTTTTTCTTAAATAATTTTCCTGGTTGTATCCAACAGCAGTGAGTAGAATCAGTGGGTCCAAAAGAGACTTACTAAACAGAACAACCACATTCATTATATAATTGTTTAAATAATTTTCAGAGCTTACCTTATAGAATTAATTCATTTATCCTAGCTTTGTCCTAAGGTTATTGTTTTTTTGTAATATTTACTAATGTGCTAACTGTTGGATGTTTTGTGCTACTATCTAAGTCAATACAAAAGCCACACTGACTTCAGTAAAAATAATTTTGAATTTGGGAATTTTTTTTTATCCCATAATTGATATTTATTACTCATTCCAATTCTTCATGTAATTGAATCCCTTCCTGAAAATAAAAATGCATAACCATTTTTTCCTGCTCTCACACTTTTAGTTAGGCAGCATAACACCTTTTCTACATATCATAGTTGTACTTTGCCCTGCAGAAAAAAGTGCTTTTATTTCTAGTTTCCTATCCATATCAGATACTTTTAAAGCAAACTATAAAAGAACAAAAATCTTAAATTTAACCTTATTAATGAAAATAAAAATTAAAAATTGCAATTTTTAAATTATATTTCTCTATCAGAGCTGATTCAATCTGTGAAAATTTTGACATTAAACTGTAGTTTCAATATAAAAAAATCAGCCATACTAAGTGTTAAATGTGAATTATTTAGATTGCTTCAGGCCTTTTGAATCCCAGGTTGTTATTAATGATCGTTTGCTCAACTATAGTCATGAAAGACAGCTAAAATCCTGACAATATTCATTGGTTCTAATTGAAAACTAGTACATCAGCAGTTACAAAAGGCTGCAATGAGATAGTTCTCTACTATGAATCACACTTTAACTAGTGTTGCAGAAAAGCCTTATTTTTTGCTTCATGTCAACATATTCCCCAAAATTTTCTTCTCACTTTTTATTGTTAGTTTAATTTTCATGTTCATTTGAATTAAAGGGAAAACATTTGGTTTTCAAACAGTGTATGCAAATGTTTTGAATCACTGTGATTTGACCTTCTGTAGTTTACAAGCTGTGCTGGCAAAGTCTGGCTTTCTTTCAGTTATAACAACAGATACATTGCATTGTCTGTGGTTTCCTGTTCCTGACTCTGAAGCCAATGAGATTTTTTTTTCTGGAGCCTTCGTCCAAACTGTTGTAAAGCTATTTTGGGAGTATAGCATCTTTATCTGACAAGCTCAATTGCTCTTCACATTGAAGTTGTTAATATTTTTTTAAAAATCTTTCCTTGTTTTTTCATGTATTGCTACACTCCTGCTACAGCTTAATACATATGCTAACTACTCTAAAGGAATTTCCAAATATGTAACACTTCCTACCTATTTAGATTGCCTATTATTAGCCAGCCAGAATATGTACCTATCCAAGGTACAGTCTATGATTTACAGGGACAAGGAAAAATACTTACTTGCAAACTTGTGACAGGGCATTTCACTGCTAGAGCTGAAAGGTTTAGCTGGTATAAAAGCACTTTTCAGGGGAAAGTTGATGAATTGTAGTAATCCTGACTGGTGTCAGGACAAAGGAGTCTCTCTAATTGAGCATGGCTGGAGAATCAGTAAGGGGTAGTATTAGTTAACTGGCCTAAAATGAAACTTTCAATAGGCCATCCCTCCCCCTCACACAGAAAATGAATTGGAGCATTAAAGCCAAACCCCTACATCATCTCTTATCAAAGACCTCCGTCTCTTGCTCATCTGCAATCTAGCCTGCTCCATAGGCTCTCTAACACTGCTGTTTCCTACATTCCATTGTGCTATGCAAAATTAACTGATCTTGTAAATGGAAGCACCTTTGACAGCAATGTATTCTTACATCTTTGAACTATTGGAGAATCATGTGAATAATACTCATCAGTTGCTGACAATGAGATTTTGCATTATTTTCATAAATACCAACTGTAGCTTTGGAGTTTATTTCATTGATCTTATCCTGCTTAGTTGGGCAGTTCCAAGAAAAGTTCTGGGGAATAGTTAAAGACAAAAAAATGGTGAGGAAAATAAATTATTTATCAGATTATGAAGGAAACTTATGGAAACAACAGAGAACCTGGAAACTCTGCTTGCATTCTCTATACCTGGCTATTAAGAGAAGTTAGACAAGTTTATCAAGGTTTTATCTTCCCAGCCCAAATATGCAATCAAAGGGGACAGTAACCTATTAAAGTCTTCAAAAACAATGTAGAGGTACCAGCAACTGAAGAAAAGTGCCAGAGAACAATATGGGCATTTGGTTCCAGAAAAGCTAGTGAAGATTTAAGTAAATCAGCTGTGTGAAACTTATCAACAGTATACAAATAAATAAATATGTTTAAACAGTAAAGTCATATAGCTCTTCCTGCTTCATCCACTTGCTATGCTTGCTATGCAGCTTTGAGCAAATAAATAAGGCTTTGTTTTAAGGAAGCTGTTATGGATCACTTAAAGCCATCTAGAAATTAACTTGAACTCCAAAAAAAAAAAAAAAATAATGTGTCTTGCTTCCACAAGAATAAAAGCTCTGGTTCCATTCAGAAGTATTTTGCCAACACTGCAAACCACAAGTCCTGTCTTTTTGTGCTGTACTCTGGCATCTATGTGCAGATGTAAAAAAATAGCCATAGCTCAAGTCCTGAGCAGGTGCATCTCCTAATTATGTGGCATTTGTTTGAAAATGAGCTTCAGACAATGATGGTGCCAGAGCTGTGCCAAATGATTTTATTCTGCTTATGTCTATCTTCATCTCCTAACAGTCCTTTTCTTTAACATAACCACTAAAAGCTGAAACTAAAAATACAGAAGTTGCCATGTTGAAAATATCTTCTTAGTGCACCGCCTCTATATAAAATCTCATATCCTGAAGAAGAAATCTCACTATATGAGCAAGCTCGTAGCCATATAGATGGACATTATGCACCATTACCAGTATGATGCAGGTTCACTCTTTTGTCTTTCAAAGAAGGAAACTATTATGGAACTGCAAAGCATATCACTAAAAAAATATTTTTAGTTAACATTTAAATACAGATGTAGAGAAAGCAATTGGGTCTACTGTGATGACAAGAGTCTCAAGGACTGGCATCCAGGAAGACAGTTTGAGTGGTTGAATTTAAGATTTCTAATTGAGAGCAATGTAAGAAAAAAAGTAATCAACAGTCAAATGCCTATGTTCACAGGAATACTTCTGCCTCTCCTAAGGGAAGCAGTTGCAAAGATATAGAGCCTCTTCCACCAATTCCCCCTTCTCTTGTATCTGCAAATTTAAAATCAACTATACACTGAGGTAGTTATGGCAAGAAATACTGAAACCATTATACCATTTAATCTTGGGAAGTGGAGACACTGTTTAAGCTTTTGCCTTAGATTAAACAAAAGAAAGTTGTAAGGCTGAAGCCCAGATAAGGGACCAAGTAGCATATGGCTTGCATGAATTATTCTTGATAAGTAGTAAACTGCTGAAGCCTTTAGCTTCAACTACAGCTAAAGGATTACTGCACTTACCTTCTTATTTCCTACTAGTATAGCTAGATTGACTAAAGTATTATCTATGATATTTTAGCCAAATTTATATTATTTAATATACCAATATTACTATCCTGACTAGTTGTGAAATTTGTGTTTCCCTGAGAAGTCTGAGAAGCTGCAGTACCCCTTCCTCACTACTGCTAGTGCATGCAAGTGACCTCATAAAACTTAATTTCAATATAATATTTCATAGAATCATAGAATCGTATAATAGTTAGGGTTGGAAAGGACCTTAAGATCATTTATTTCCAACCCTCCTGCCATGGGCAGGGGCATCTCACACTAAACAATGTCACCCAAGGCTCTGTCCAACCTGGCCTTGAACACCGCCAGGGGTGGCACGTTCACAACTTCCTTGGACAGCCCAGTCCAGTGCCTCACCACCCTTACAGTAAAGAATTTCCTTCTTATATCCATTCTAAACTTTTTAATATATCCAATTATATTGTATAATTAATATAAAATATAATATATCCAATCTAAACTGTTTAAGTTTGAACTTGTTACCCCTTGTACTACCACTACAGTCCCTCCCCAGCATCCCTATAACCCCCCTTCAGATACTGGAAGGCTGCTATGAGGTCTCCAAGCAGCCTTCTCTTCTCCAGGCTGAACAGCCCCAACTTTCTCAGTCTGTCTTCATACAGGAGGTGCTCCAGTCCCCTGATCATAGTTTGAATCAGTTGTCCTGTCTCTGCTCCCTTCTGTTTTTCTGTGCCTCTCCTCATTGGCAGAGCATGAGGGACTGAAAAGTTCTTGATCAGAGTAAGGGCTACTTTGCAACAACTAAAACATCAATATGTTATCAGAGTTGTTCTCAGACTAAAGCAGAAACACAACATTACACCCACTACTAAGAGGAAAATAACTCTTACAGCTGAATCAAGCACACTTCCTTACTAGGTCATTTTACTTAGATTGTCCAGGCAGTATCTAGCATGGGGAAGTGTCACAGTATTCTGCTTTGTTCCTGATTCTAGAAATTCTTTATGTGACAACTTGGAGAGCTGTTCCATGGGTTCAGCACATGCTTTTCAGTGAACAGTTCAAATGGAGATTTTTAGTGCTCACCTATATGTCATAGAAGCATAGAATCATGGAATGGTTTGTGTTGGAAAGGACCACAAGATCGTCTTGTTCCAATCCCCCTGCCATGGCAGAGACACTTTACACTAGACCATGTCTCCCAAGCCTCTGTCCAACCTGACCTTGTATACTGCCAGGGGTGGAGCATTTACCACCTCTTTGGACATTCTGTTCCAGTGCCTCACCACCTTCACAGTGAAGAACTTCTTCCTTATATCTAACCTAAACTTTCCCTGTTTAGCTTTAATCCTATTACCCCTTGTCATATTGCTACACTCCCTAATGAAGACTCCCTCTCCATCATCCTTGTAGGCCCTCTTCAGATATTGGAAGGCTGCTATGAGGTCTCCATGCAGTTTCTCTTTTCCAGGCTGAACAGCCCCAGTTTGTAAGAATGATAGCCTCACTACTCCAAAGAATCTGCTTCATCCATCCAGCACATGAGTTTAAGGAGTCAGTACCACCTTCCATGAATTTCAATTTCAAAAAATGGTGCCAAGACCCTCTGAAAAGTAGTTTCCTGCAAAATCATATGGGTATAGGTGAATGAATTACATACTTGTTGAACTGAGTTGGAGAGCAGGTTGATACTCTAGACAATGAAGTGAAGTATTGGCTGTGAAGGATTTTGTGACAAGGTTTTGTACCAGGAATAAACAGAGGCTTGGTGTGTGCCAGATGCTCAGACAAGTACTTTATGGCAGCATTGATTACAGGGTGAGAGCTTAGGCTCCAAATAGACTAAGCAACTTAGTATTTGGTAAACATTTGAACATTGTAGCTTTCAGCCTCTTCGAGGGACTCAACCACACTGAGATTCAGTGTCAGAGAAACCAAAATGGCTGAATGTGTTTTTTGGATTCTTCTACATATATATCATTAAATTTATATATATATATGTATATATAATTAAACTTACTTACGAAACAAGAATCTTTCAATGAATTAGGCATTTCTGGTCCTTCGATCAAAATAACATACAATGGAACTGAAAAAAAGGACAAAGAGCAATAGGAATGATCAGAGGTATGGAAATGTTTCAACATACTAAAAACTATTAGATAGATAGATCTGGGCATTGCATTATGGGGAATTTAAATATCACAGAATAAAAATATAAAATAATAGCATTAAAATAAAATATAAGATAATAAAATTTAAATTAAATTAAATTAAATTAAATTATAAAGTAAAGTAAAGTAAAGAGGAATTAAAGAAGGAACTGATAGGAATCTACAAAATCTTTAACCACCCTGCAGAATACACATAGAGAATTATTGATCCCTGTGCTTTCCCATACAAGGATATGGGTTACCAGATGAAAGCAGTAGCTGGAAAGTTCAAACCAAACAAAACGAGAAGCTTCTTTATACAACATTCAGATAATCTTTGGAACTTATTGTTCTACACTGTGGATGTTTAGAAATGTCATATTTTTCAATTTCTTGAGAAAAAAACATGAATACAAACCCCCCTCATTCAAGAAATCTGAATTACAGCTAAAGGCCAGATGAATATGGTATTACACACTTGCCTGGTTCTTATCCTCTCCCCCTGACATCTGCTACAGGACACTGTCAGAGACACAATATAAGACTAGCTAGACCTTTGGTCTGAACCATTATGACTCTTCTTATTTTCTTATGATTTTAAACTACATGTTATTCCAGAAATTCCCAGGCTGAAACAGTAACTCCAGCTTTAGTCTAAGTGATTACACAGGTGGTACTTCAGTAGACTGTAGTATGGGAATAATAGTATAGCAGTGTCAAATTTGGGCTGGAACAACTGCACTGGGATCATCAAACCCAGAAGTTTGTAATATACTGCTAGGATTCAGTTGCCTGCTATGCATTTAATCTCTGCTTTGGATTATCAATTAAACTGGAATTTAAATAAAAGTTGTGGCCAGAGGCCTTTAACCATGCTGATAGATGTCACAAGGCTTGTTTTAAGCCTGAAGGCACAAAGTAGAGGGGCTGTGCTATTTTTGATTGAACACAGAATTATTTTTCAAACTCCCTTTCTAAAACCATTCAAGTTTCGTTTGTGGCTTGGCTCGTCCATAAACTCTTTGTTCATTAAACTTCTAGTTGCTTCTGTTGGAAACAGAGATGCTTTCAAGTGAAATGCTTTAAGGAGATTTAGAAAATGTTCTGGAAGGAATTTTAAAATTAATGTATATTCCCTTGATTTATAACCTTGTATTGTTTATATAAAAGTAAAAAATAATAACTTTAATTGTGGATTTTTGTTGGGTTTTTTTGGGGTTTTTTTTTTATAATCTTAACTTTAAACTATGTGGAGTGCTGACCTGATCTAATCTAGAAACTAGTGCCAGTGTTCAGCCCAGATTAATTATTTAGAAAAAATACAAACTGACATTTAGAAAAAGATGAAATAAATAGAAATATTTTTAAGCACAACAATAAGAAATAAAGCATAGGATGGGAATAGAAATAGTAGAGTAATTGCCATTATATACTGACTGAAGACACTGATAAAATTAATCAAGCCATTATTTAGATTTTCAATATTTATTAACTTTTTTAACTGTATTATCAATTAATAGTGTATTATTATGATTTTAAATTGATTAGCACTTTTTTGAAATATATGTAGGAATGGCTATGTTAATCAAAGGAAATCAAGCTACACTAATGCAGGTTTTTTAGTGGTGAAAGATACAACATTTATAAACACTTTTTTTCTTGGTACATGTTTAAATAGATTTTCTATTCTTTGACTAGTAAAATGTTTAAGACTGACAAAATAGTCATAGTCTACAACCTACATAGGAAAAGGCTTTGATTACAGTAAAATTACACAAAAAAAGTGTCATTAAAAGGCATTGGACAGACATAAAACCTAACCTTTTGAGCTGAAGAATACTTAATATTCTCTTCATGATCATGCAAGGGGAAATTCTTTGCTATGGAATAGCTATTTTCCTGTTAAGCAGGCTATTTCATCAATGATTTATTCCTGAGATGTAATAGGTCGTTTTAAATGGTGGTTTAAAAGTTAGGCCTTTTTTGTTTAATTTTCTCACAGGCAGTTGGTAATTATCATGGTCCTGCAGTTTCTCTGGAATGCTGTGGAGGGTCAAATGCCAATGGAACCCTGCTTTATAGGGTAATTAAGACGGTAGACATGGTTATTAAATACATCGTGCTAAACTAAACTGGAATGCTGTGAAATAAAATACAAAATCATAAATAAAACGTGAGTGTTCTAGCAAAAAGAAAAAAGAGAAGAGGCTTTCTACAGTCATATTTGCAGTAAACAGCTCTGGCTGAGCTGTGTCTGAAAATCTGCCTTTTAAGTGTCTGCAGACTTGCTAGATGTTTCAACAATATTTTAAAACTAAAAATAAGAGCAAATAGGAGTTGTGTGTTTTGTGTGCCCAGAAATCTAGTACAGTAATCAAAATTCAACCTCATAATGCTCAGTGTATCTAAAGAATGTAAAAAAAGTTCCACAATGAATAGAACCTTCTGTATTTGTAATTACCATGCAGCATGTGCTGGAAAATATGTACTAAAATAGGATGATGGATGTAAGTTTAATGTGAATAACAAATGAAGTTTGGAGAATCCTGCAGAAAATACCATGGGATGGTGGCCTCTTTTAGAGATATTACCAGGTGTAGTGTAGCTGTTTCATTCATGTCTGTCTGAACATTTTGTGTTTGCAATATCATTTAGGCCACATACAGAGACAGTAGTGTGTGTCTTATGTGAAAGAGAAGGGAGCAAAAATTAAAGGCTCAATCAATGTAAGCAATACTAACAGAATGAAAGGTGAAATATTGCAACCTGTAAGATATTTTTCTTCCCTCAGACTATAGAATGAATTTGTCTTTATATTTTTTCCATACCAATAGGATAGGGTAAGATGATTTCTTCCTAGAAAAATTGTGATGAGTGTACAAAAGAAGTGGAAAATTCACTTTGAAAAATCAGTCTGATATGAAGCAAAGTCCATAAAACACAGAAATTTGTTCATGTAATTCAAAATAATATTCTCTTTGCTTAAAATTTGGAAGATTATATATGTGAGCTTATTGGTAAATTCATTGCATCACTAGAAAAGAAGAACGATGCCTCCCCCACCCTAAAAAAAAAAAAAAAAAAAAAAAAAAGAGAAAAGGGGAGGGGGGAAAGAAAAATAACAAAAAAAAAGAAACTAAATATTTCCAGTTCTAGCTGTAAAACTGGAAGCCAGAATGTGTAGTTGACAGGCACAGAGCCAGATGACTTTAAATCACTAGCCTTTCCATCAGATCAGTCTTCCTACTTCCACATGGAACACATTTTAAGTTAACAATGTGTAGTTTGGCAAAGGAGTTGTTTTTCTTTGGCATAGAGCAGTTGTCTCATTTTTTTTAAAAAGTATTTTCTTCCTGCTTATACATACAGTGTGTGTGTCGACATTCTTTTGAACTTTAAAAACAGTTGTTACATCAAAAAGAAGCTTTATTTAGGCAATTACATTCTGGCTATTTTGTTTTTCATATATATGTAGATATAAATGATTGAAATTGATATTTAATTCATCTGTGCACTAGCTGGTGTAACTCATCCAGATTTTAGCATTTACTTAAATATGTATGTAAATGCCTATAAAAATGTTGATTAAGCTACTTGACCACAAACACTCAGAAAATAGACCTCCTTCCTCAAGACAGTAATTTAAGAAAGTCTCAGTTGATATCAGGGTATTTACAGTATGGGTATAGACTCTAAAACAAACTAAGATTAAATCTGATTGTTTTGCTCCTACTCCAGAACCTGGCCATTTCAACCAGATGTATTTATAGCATAAAAAGCAGTAGAATGGAATGTTACTCATTCAGACATTTGCAGATGATTTATTCATTCCTGGTCTCTTCCACTGAAAACTCAGAAAAACAGAAATGCAAATTTTCAGACATTGGTTCCACATGAAATGGGACAGACCACTGCACCAGCTACTGTTGTGAGACGAGATAGAGCTACTGCTGCCTACACATAAAGAGAGCCATTAAGGAGAAGTTGTTTATTTCTGCTTCTGCAGAAATCATAAACACCAGCCATGAGCCTGACAGCACAAGCTGTGCTGCAGTAAATTCTAGTACTTTGCTGGCTATTCTAAGCTGCCCAGTAAAAGTTACTGTAGCTAAATCCCATATACATTTCATGAAATAATCCTGCTCAGAAGATGGTATCATATTCAGGCACAGCAGGGTGTGCAAAAGCCTATAAATCAAAACGTAGAATCTGAAATATCTATAAAAAAAATCTGTACAAATTTAACCATGACCCCTTGCCAGACAATAGGCCTTCATATGCTTTGCAGCTTAGCAGACACCAAGGAATTTTGTTTGGAAGTGATAGCTACTGTCTATGTAATATTTAGGACCTATTCATGGAGCATCTGGCAGAAAATAAAAGGGTTTCCTCCTCTAACATATGCTAAAGAAGGATGTGGTCCTGTGCCTGCTCCTCCTCTTCTGACTTTTTGCAAATAGCACAACATAAGAGACAGTTGTTTCTGCTGCCCTGCTGCCTGTCATGGCTGTCAAGTGAAATCCCATGAATTATTGCTCTTCCAGATGTAAGAGATTTCCAGGCTGCCTTAAACTGCCTGTGGTTTGTGGTAGTGGAGAGGAGAGAAACGAGATTAAACTTCATCTCATCAGCACAATCTGAAAAGATCACACAAAAGACTAATAATGGCAGCTTTTTTATTCCAGAGCCAGACCCGAGAGCTGTGTGTTTTTGTTTCAGGGCTATGTCATATTTAGCTTGTTGGAAGACATTGATTAAGGCCAAACAATGTCTGAAGATCAAAAATAAAATTTTTAACTCTGTGTTGCTCATACATTTTGCATTCTTCAAAAAGTGTCATGCTTTAACCGGCTGAAACAGAAGAGACTGTGAACTGAGTTCCATAATTCTGAGATGTCAGCACTTCTTAGCATAAATTTATGAAAGATAAAAAAGAAAGTGTTCACCTAAAATTAAGAATCTAATATTATATGGCATGCCCTATAATTCAGAGGAAACGGTCACAAAAAAAACCCACTTGTCAGTTTGGTTTCTCTATGAATGTCTTTGTGATTTTCAAAACTTGACTTTCTCTTGGGTTTTGTTTGCTTAGGTTTGGGTTGGGTTTTTTTTTAACATTTCTTACAGTTTGTTCATGCCAACCACAATGGCTTCTGAAACTTTGAGGTTAGCCTGAAGGTTTTGTACTAGTAAATAATACTTATTCATACACTGATTATTCAGAATTCTCAACAGTAACCCTCCTCCACAAGTTAAGAGGAAGAGGAACCTCCTCTTAACAGGTTCAAAATGATAAGTAGAAGTTTAAATAAAGGTTTTCATTATTGTTCTGTAATGGTATTGTCCAGTCCAGCAATTTACTGTTTTATCTCCAAGTAAGATTTTTCTATTGTCTTTGAGATGTACACATAGGTATGTGTAAATGCAGAGACAGAGAGAGACATAGCCAAGTAATGCACAGTTACCTGCAACTCATACTATAAATAATAGCTGTAATGCAAAATAGCACAATGCTTTAAAATCTAAGCATTGTCAAATGATTACTGTCATGACTGAGCTCTGTTAGCATAATATTAATTATAGATAAGGAAAATATGTTGCCCCCAAAACACCTGGAAATAATTAATAAATGTATGTGACTTAGACAGAAACATAACTGACCTGATTTGACCTCTGTAGCTGTTTTGAAAAACTGATGTAGCTTGTTTAAGTAATAGTGTTGGCTACCAGATGTAAAACCTCCTAGGCTAGCTTCCTTTTCCATTTGAGCTCAGGCACATCACAAAGGCTCTCTAATGTGAGGGGATACCAATAAAACAGCGATGAAAACCATAGGTACAAATATCTCCAAGTGGCTCACATGAAAGCATTTATCACTTTTCATTAGTGTGTATTAAACCATAGTGGAAAAGAATCCTTCGTTGAAAATGCATTAATTATTTGACAATGGTTTTCCTCAGACCTTTTTTTGCTATGGGATGCAAGTGAAAGATTGCAGCTGAAAAAATGATCATCATGCTTGAGGTAGGCTCAGAATCTGTTCTTATGTTCTGTGTGAAGTTGTCTTGAACTGAAACCTCTGCTCCTTAAGGATTAAGGGATTGAAAAGCAAAAACTGGAGCTGATGTAATTTAAACCCAGTCATTCTCTATCATAAAGGTGCAAAATGGACTAAGCCAATCTGCTTCTTTGCTAGTTCAACTAAGAAATAATTTTACTTTTTGAAAGTTTTGTACTATTAACATTCCAAAGATATCATTATCTTTAAAGGAAATTTATTATTTTGATTTTTTTAGCATGAGATCAGAGCTGTGAGATATGGAATAGGTGGACATGGTTTCAAACTGCAGTTTACAGCATTTCTGAAAAAATTCCATCTATGTGATGTAAAGGTAAATCATAAAGATAAAATTAATCAATAAATGCCACTAAGATGGGTTTTCTTGTGCATAAAAGTATCTTGTCTCCAGAAATACTTGAAGGGCAGATTTCTACTGCTATTTTAAAAAATGGTTTTACATTTCTAAAGAGTCATAAAAAGTATCAAGTGAAGCAAACTTCATTCCAAGTACTGCAAGAAAAGAGGGAGCATTATGTTATATTGCAGATAATTAATACATTCACTAGACAGAAAAAATCCAGTTAATTACTGGGTGCATGTTAACTGATTGCAGGTTCTGAGTTTCAGTAACAAAATGAACTCAATTCATATTTCAGGTTGTTCGCTTCTTTTTAAAGTTTGTCACAAAGACTCAGTACATAATTCTAATCAAAACAAATCAAAACTTCTTTTTAAAAAATATTCCCAGTGGAAAAGCACCATACCCAGCAGAAAATGAAGCCCCAGCACTGTGGTTTGGGCACTGCTGTGCTGTACAAGGGACCTATCTTTGATTACTAGGCCTGTTGCTTTGCTTGTGGGTGAGCACTCCCTGCAGAGACTGCAATCCTTAGCTTGTGAGAAGAGAGTAGCTCCACAGCTCTGGGGAGTGCAGTCCCTCAGAGCCACTTTCTTGGAAGCAGCCCTAGCACAGACATGGGTGGGCTCTCCCCAGTATCTCCCCAGCGTATTGGCTGCTGTGAAGTGGAGGCTTACGTAGAGAAAAGAAAGGAGTTGTAGTTCTTTGGAAGCTTGGGGAAGTTTTTTCCCTGGGGGGAAATACAAAAACATACTCTCTTGTGATATGTGTCAAAATTTACTGCCTATAGGAGCAAGCCTAGTCCTCAGAATTACTTGTATCGACTTTGGGCTATGTAGCATAGCTTCCATTTGGATGAGGAAAAGTCACATAACTGGTTACATATTTGTATCTGTAAATCATCTTCTATCTCTGATTTAAAACTGTGACCCGCTATTTATCCATACATTTGATATGGAGCTGGCAACCAGCAATAATATGAGCTTTCCAGCACTTCCCATTTATAACTTCAAAGCCTAACCTGGAGGACCACCCTCTCTAGAGACAGAAGCAATTCATTTTCCATATTCAATGTGTTTCTCTTGAGAGGAAAAAACTGCCAGTCATGCCAAATTGTGTTGAATGATACAAGGTAAAGCTAGTTTTATCACATGGGCAGCTGACACAAAACTCCCACTTATCTTAACTTGGGTAGGGACTGGGTTCAGAGATGAAAGGTCAGGTTTTCATCCACTAAGCCCTCTAGATATTCCAAAATCCCCAGTACATTACAAATTTGAACAGTTTAAGCTCTCTTAAATAAAAGAATCTCTTCTCAAGGTAAAGTATACAGTGTATATAGATACAGCGCAGGAGAAACACGTGAAAGGTCAGAGATGTGACCTTTTAACGTCAATAGTTTTATTTATTGACAAGAAGTCCACTTTAAAGGGCTTAATGAAAAAGCAAGACAAGAATCAAGGAATCTGTTAAACTGCGTAAATTTGACTGACTGAATAAATTGTATTGTGTGCCTCAGAATCTGCAATTGCAATGAATTTCAGGGTGGGGCTGGGGGGTTATTCTTAAAAGAGGAAACAGCTTTGAAAACTGACAACATATTGGTTACACTAGCAATCCAAAAACTAATTCCTCAATCTTCTGAAGGTAATTAAGGAGGTATTTTTATTTCCCTTTATATTTACTTCCATGTCACTTAATTGTTGTGTTATACAAAAAAAAAAAAAAAGAAAAAACAATTGAATAAATGCACAGTTGTACTTAGGGGTCACTTCCATCAAAATCACTAACGAAAACCCATATGACAGAATGATACCCATAAAGTTTCTCTAATCTGCTGTATTTATTTTATTTTAGTTTATTTTATTTTACTGCCCATGGTTTTTCAAGCCCACACCAGAGAATTCTAGTTAGTATGTGAACTGGCAAAATAGTTGCAGTTTTATATTGCCTTAATAATAAATGTTTTTTTCAACACATCAAATACAGCCAGAAATACTGGTAACAGATGATATAGCCAGTATATGAATATCCATATAAATAACTATATAAATATAAATGTGTATATGGACAGATTTTTCAGTGGTCCTGAGCACCACCAGCCTCCACTGAAACCACTGGGTGCTATAAATGCACAGAAATTCAGGCTATAAAGACATTTAGCTCTTAAAAATGGTTTTGTTCTTCATCAGGTGCAATCCAAGAGTTCTAGAGATTAAAAGTATAATTAAAAATTTTGCTTCATGCAAGAACAGTACTTTGGCCTTTTACAGTGCTATGTACAGTCTACAGCATTTTGTTTGGGTGAATCAATTATCTGCTTCAAGTGCAGATTTTATTTTCATGGACTTTTGGATTTTGTCATTTCAGTAATAATGTCTGGTATTATTCTAGCTCAATTTTACAGCTCCTACTCTGAAAAGACAACTGCCTTTTGTGATGTAATTTAGAGACTTCATTGCAAATGGGCATCAAGACACAAATTGAGAACATAGGGAAGAGAAACAAAGCTGGATTAAAGATTGCCTTGAACTGCTGGAGCTCTGGCCCAAGGACTCTGCATTCTTGTTTAAAATGCCTTGACAATAACACTGATCATTTCATCTCTAGTGCCTTTTATGATTTTCTCCTGTAAAATGAGAACAGGATAAATTGGGAGCAGCTATAATGACAGAAACTGGATAGTGCAACACAACAAAGTGGTAATGCTAGTTCTTGTGGTAATCTTTTCATCTTATTCCTCTTTCTTTTCTTATTAGTGTGCTAAAATGCCTCTGCAAATTGATATTGATAATTTTTCATATAAATAGTAAACAATACCACACTGTTAACACAGCTTTGCTTATGAAACTTTATAGCCTAATTAATTCAGCTTGTCAATATTTCAGACTACCTCCAGCATGACACAATCACTCCATTTGGTCTTTCATGGCACAAGTTATGCTAACTATTTGTATTTTTATTTTACAGATATTTGTAATCATCTTTGAGGTTAGCCAAACTATTGATGAAAGATTTCTTGATCAAAATAGATAGTTGGGTTTATCCTTAGATAACTGTGCAAGCTTTATAGAACCTTCTTACTCCCTGGCTTCACTCAGAAGGGTAAAGATGTTCATGACACAACGTGTAACAACTTCACATTTACAGGGGTTTTTTTCTTGTATTTTAAACAATGGTGCTCAGCCTCCTTATATAGAGGAAAACTGAATCTTCAGTCCTTTCACACCATGACAAAGCATTAACTAGACTCACCTTTGAAGGAAATATAGAATTGACTGATGCATGTATACTGAGAGCAATTTTTTCACTATTTAAATTATCTAATTGGAAAGAAATTTCACAAAGAAAGAATGTGTGCATATGTGCATATGCAGCTAGATTATCTGCAAATTATCTGGTGTCAGTCTGGCTTATTTTTAAGAAAGGCTGAAATGCTCCTCAGTTAATCTACATTCTATTGTGCAGGCCAGTTTTTATGGATTCTCATCACTGTGGTGAAATGACTGTTTATCAAAGGTCAGTTACAGTACTCAGAGCCCCACAATGGACTGAAATACAGGAGATGATGAGTAATTTGGAACCTTAATAAAGAAATTTTACTTTATTTGTGTCTAACCTTGAAAAACACTCACAGATTTCAACTATTATACAGGATGTAGTGGTACAACTTCTCAAGGGCCTTTTGTCTGCACACCTCGCTGCCTGCCAGAGGCTCATTGCTAGCACTCAGTAACAGCAGTAATACAGGGTGGGTGTTTATTGTATTTATTGACAAGTGCCTTTTGTTTTTTTTTTCTATTTTATATCTCCCCAGATCTTGATAAACATTCTGGCCTTTCTAGTTTCCTTGATTTCATTTCATTTTATTATAGCATTTGGAGGCCTCTTCGTATCCCGAGACAAAATTGACAAAGAAAGGTTTTTTTTTTTCGTGCTGAGCTTCTGGACAGATAATTTGTACCTATTGTGTGCAGCCTAAGTGTTGAAGTACACATTAAAGGAATAAATGGCTACTCTCCAGTTCCACATATAGTAAATGTGTTACCCTGATAGTGCTTTACCCTGTCAGATTAGTGAATATATATTTCTTTAAGTTTGCAAATAGAACCTTGTAAAAGTCCTATTAAAATGCAAAAAGGTTTTAGGGTTTTGTTTTAGGTTTTTTTCCTTACAACACTGGAGGAAATGTTTTGGTGTTATGGCATTAGGAAGAATTGTATGAGATTGTTATTAAGATTGTTATTAAAGGGATTAAGCTCAGCAACCAGGTTTTCACAGCGAATGGCATCCATAGTGCTGTCTAAATTTTCAGTATCTATGAAAACATTGCCTTAAGTTTAGTAGCTGATTTCTGGGGGGTGGAGAGGAAGGGCAGAAAAAAAATATATATATAAGCAGTGTCATCATTTCAGGGTGCACCTTCTGGTTTTTTGGTTGGTTTCTTTTTTTTTAATCTCAAAATTGAGATAAATCCAGAGGAACTTTGGAACAGACCGGATATCTTGGCCATAAAAGTACCCATGCAAAAAAACATTATATATATATAAGTCCCAGTGCAGCCAATGGCAGTTGGATACCTAAAACTTTTCATTATTTTAAAGTCTTCCCTATTTGACATGATCTCAGCAACAGAAGTTATATTATAACATGAAGTTTTTTTACTTTTTTTTTTTTACTCTATACGTTAAAACATCAGGAGTTCAAAAAGATTTTATTTAAGCCATCTGTGTCATGATATTCTGCATCATAATACAGAGGTGAACTGGAAAGAAGATATGTACACTGCAATGGAAGTTGTGAGAACATGTTGTACTAGTACCTTAGCTGTCACTCCAGACAGTCAAATGAAGTAAGTCAATGGATCTATGGTGCAGAGGTCAGAGTGGCAGTATTTCTGAAGAATTCAGAGAAGCTGTCTGGAGACGGCTAGTGTGTGAGATGGAGGAAGAAAGAGAAAGATGAGCAATGAATTCCCTAAAGCTATTCCTCTGAATGCGTTCCATAATAAATTTTAAATGTGTGTCATAGTGGGGTAGACAGGTCAGATTTACCAATAATTTGCATTAACATTTGTAATATCTATCTTTTATGAGCATGATCTCTTAGTGTTTTGAAAGTTTATATTTTTCCCAATAAATTCAAAATTTTTACTGGTTATGTCATTCTCTGATAGTATATAGCAATCTGCATCTTTTATATATAAAATGATGACACTATTATATCCCTCTTATTCCTTTCCTTGCCTAACTGCTTAGCAGAGAGAAACTGCTGTAATCTGCCACAGAAACAAGGATTGAATGGGGGAGTGGTTGTTTTCCCCACAGAACCTAGACCATAACTCTGGGCAGGAGGAAAATGGACTAACACAAGGATCTGATGAAAGAGAGCCTTTTCTTCAATGACCCAGCTGGCTTGCCCATGACAAAGCTTTCACAGGACATAATATAAATGAAATAAGAAGAATGAAAGCATTAAACAATGTAGCCAAGGAGAGGGGAAAAAGAGGATCTTAAAGGAAGGCAGAGTCTACCTCAGAAGCAGCAAAAGACAATATTGCCAGTGTGATTGTTCCAATCTTCACAAAGGGTATTGTTTGCCTAGCTGGGAGCTGCTGGAAAGGGTTAACAGTTTTCCAGGGCAGACAACACCCCCAGGATCCCACCTCGGGGTATCTCATGTGTGAGGTGGGGACTTGGGGAGAGGGCAATGGTGCAGGCTCAATTGGCCAGTAGTGCCCTTGGCTGACATCGTAGTTTATTTGTGAGCTTATTAAGCCTGGCCAGTCCTTTGGGGACACTCTTGGCAAAGGTCACAAAAGACAAGATTTTGCATAATGAATACATTAAAATCTTTTTGTTAGTGCATGGGGAGCAAGAGTATAATGGCAATGAAGCTTTGGAATACAGGAAAGGAGGTAAAAGAAAATTAGTCCCTGAGGTAGCAAATATGATCACCATGTGGACTTAGGTTTCTATTTCAGCATGTGAGCCCTGAGAGAAAAAAGTGCTTGGAAATGTGCTTTTATTTAGATCCATAGCTACCGCACTGAAGGAGTATGTCACAAAGGGCAGAAGTGTTACTCTCCTCTATGATGAGTCACTTAAATGGAAGAATCCCAGATAGTGAATAGTAAAGGCTGGAGAATGCTGTAGGAATTTTGAAGATGATCTCTCTCAGGGAAAGAAGAGAAAAGAAAAAAAAAAGATGATGTGTCAACATGTAGGCTATAAATTGCCCTCAGTTGTCATAAATTGGTGTTGAAAATAAAGTTAACTTTATCATAATTCTGACCATGAGTCATGATACAGCAGATAGTACCTAGATTCACCTTTCCTGGTGCTTTATTAAAGACCCAAATTTGGTGGCAAGGATAAACAAGTTTAGGTACACATGTGAAGACGCCAGGGTCTCACAACTCAATAACCTGATGATTCAAAAGAATCAGGGCTGATAAAAGGTAAGAACACCATCTGCCAAGATCAGTTCAAGTATGATATAAAGAGAACCAAATCACAGTGAAAACAGATAAAATACTACTCAAATTGGTAAGGTACATTAATTTGGTGAAAGCTAAGTTGTGTGCATTGTTTTAAAGGCTTTATCAATCTTTGTACTGGTCTCAAAGCACAGATATGCAATCTTAAGTAACTGGAAGTTAGAGGACTTAGGAATATAGTAGCTGGTCCATTTGAGCACATCAGTGCTGTCTTCAGGCAAGTTTGTCTGGAGCAGAAAATCAGTGAATAAGTACCTCAATTTACTAGGATGTCTCTCAATCAGTCTATCAAGATATTTAAGGCTCCTTATAAGGGTGCCCTTTTGCCAAAGCCCAATATAATACTACTCTACTTTTTTTGGTTGTCAGTAGATAATTTAGAAAAGAAGATTCACTTTTTTTTTTTTCAGGTCTTTGGAGAAATACTTTCTAATGGAAATATTATAATGCACTCATAAAGATAGGAGTGCGTATGCATTCATACAGACATGTTCTGTAAGTAGCTCTAAGGTCCACAATAGTTAGTCCACTAATGATAATTTTGTACCCTTAGAAATTTGCACTAGCCTGTTTTTAAATTTTTATTTGCATAGAAAATATGAGAGCCAAATGATACAATTCTATTTCACCTCACTTCCCCCTGTGCCGTTGTTATTCACTGCTTTTATCCCAGCAGATGATACAGCTGGCATCCAGCTTCTGTCTCCTAACAGAAAGTTAATCTGTGTTTCTTATTTTTGGTGTTTCTGCATTGGTCACAGGATCCAAAATGACCCTGGTGAGGTGATACAGTCAATGCTAAATTCCGTCTTTCAGCAAATTTTGTGGCATTTTGGAATCTTTTTTTATGAAGAGGTCTTAAGGATGACTATACAATTCCAATAAATTCTTTAGTGGTAGGGACTAACAATTAAAATTATCAAGATTTGAAGCTTCTGTATTTGCAGATGAAGGACATCTAACGTTAACTCTCAAAATACACTTAAATTAATCATGTTACTCTAGCTTCATTTGTATTTGAAAACTCTTCTCTGGGCCTAATATCCTAAAATGAGTTAGTGTTCTTTTTGTCTAGTATCCACATGTGCACAATTTGGAACAGAAGAAAAAGATGTTTGCTGTGCAATACGTGGTGCATTAGTTTCTAAAGCATTGTCTGAGACTACCCACACAGCTACTTTCCCTCTTCTGCTGCAGAAGAAATAGATTAGAACCACAATGAAAAATCAAAGTGGTTTTTTTATTAGTATTTCTTGTCCAACATTTCAATCTTTCTAGATTTATACTGTAAATGATGAAATAATGCATTATCTTCACAGGTGTGAAAAGACATCATCTAACTTTCTCTTTGGATAGATGTTGTAGAAATACTTAACATACTATAGAAAGATATTCAGCTGACAGGTGAGGGAAATGCACTATTTTACAACTCAGGCAACTACCTGAGTTTTTTTCTGTCCTAAGGAATGCTTAGAATTCCTGCCACTGTAACTAGCATACTTTTAGCGTTTGGTTTCAGATTACTGATAACACAATGCAAATTCATCAGAGAACAAAGCAGAGGAATGCAGAACTTGTTAAATGAATGATCTCAAAATAGTCAGTGTAAATCACCAACTGGAAGTGATTCTAGGAGGCTCCTTGGGGATCAACATTAGACTCAGTGTTATTCAACTTTTTCACCCATGAGTTAAAACATAAACATAAATCATTCTTAGAAAAATTTGTGGGTGGCAGAAAGATTGGAGAGTTAGTAAATAATAATGAGGACAGCAAAGCCATACACTGAGTTCTGAATTTCTGGTGAAATGAGATCATTCAAAAAATAATAATAAAAAAAACAACCATGTTGCAACTCAATCAAATACAGAACCAGCCATGGAAGAAAATGACCTAGGCCAGCCCAGCAGGATTGACATCTTTTCTGGGAATATGTTGAGTCAGGAAGCTCTAAGTTATCATAGCAGAGAGGGCTTTTTGGCACAGATCTGAAAAACAGCAGTTGAAATCCTATAAATAATGAAGTAAGAAATGAGATTTGGAATTTTTACATCTTTATTTGGCAATAATGGAACTGTTGGAACAAGTACAGAGGAGGACCACGAGGATGATCAGGGGACTGGAGCACCTCCCATATGAAGACAGGTTGAAAAAGCTGGGGCTCTTAAGCCTGGAGAAGAGAAGGCTGCGTGGAGACCTCATAGGAGCCTTCCAGTATCTGAAGGGGGCCTATAGGGATGCTGGGGAGAAATTATTCATTAGGGACTGTAGTGACAAAACAAGGGGTAACCGGTAAAAACTTAAACAGGGAAAGTTCAGGTTGGATATATGGAAGAAATTGTTTCCTGTTAGGCGGTGAGACACTGGAATGGGTTGCCCAGGGAGGTTGTGAGTGCTCCATCCTTGGCAGTGTTCAAAGCCAGGTTGGACGAAACCTTTGGTGACATTGCTCTGTGTGAGGTGTCCCTGCCCATGGCAGGGGTGTTGGAACTAGATGATCTTAAGGTCCTTTTCAACCCTAACTGTTCTATGATTCTATGATTCTAATGAGACAGATAAGAGAATACTTTGTCAATTTCTGTTGCTCACAGTTTAAAGAATTATGGATTTTATTTTTTTTTTAATCTGGGGATGTAGAAAAGAGCCACAAAATGTGGCAAATTCACAAAAGGTTGAATAAAATGCCTACAGCGAGACACTTTAAGAGCTTGGTTTGTTTAGTCTATCGAAAAGAAGATTGAGCAGTGACTTGACTGAGAAGTAACTGTGAAAGTATAAGTACTCTCACAATAAGAAAACAGAGTACTAAAGTGTTCTTTAATCAGGCTAAGAAAGGGATAACAAGAACTGATGGCTGGAAACTGAACTAAGCCACATGTTAAGCATGAGTGGTTAACCACTGGAACAAGTTATAAAACGGTATGATCACTTCCTTATCTTTTAATGTCTATAGATCAAGACAGATCCTCTTTCTGGAAGATATGCTGAACCCAAACACAAGTTATTGGCCTCAGTACAGAACAATGGGATAAAATGTGAAGGCACATAATGGAAAGCTAATAGCATAATATAATTATCCCCTATGGTGTTAACCTAAAAAAAAAAAAGTACTTAAGTGGTAACCCCATGGTGCATCTCTCAAATGGCTCTTGTTATGCCTAGGACCAATCCTTGTATTGCTTCAGTCTGAGACAGCCTAAGTTTTTGAGTAAGTTTTAAACAGCACTGTAGCAAAATACCTTTCAGAAACATGTTCTAGAAAAGATGCATTAGAATGAAAGTAGGAATATAAAAAGTATTTTTAAAATTAAAATTGTGTTCATAGTTGTAGCAGTGTTGTCATAGTACGTAAGCAGTTATGGTATTATTACTTAGTCCATTATCTGAGCAAGTAAGTTCATATCAGGGTTAGCTTTACTTAAATAAAATCTCAGTTTAGCTTTGTGTTTTTTAGTCTTTTCTGCCAGTAAATGGGTCTCCTCCCTGTAACACAGCTGTGACAGGCTCAATAGTGTGGTTTCAGGGTATCATCTTTTTAGATGACAGAGTAAACATACTCATTTGCTATTCCAGAATGAAGGAAAAAATTGTGGATCATCCTCCATAATCAGAACTCTCTTTCTGTCTGGGATTAGAAAAAACATTAGCTCCAAATCACAGAAGTATACATGTCTTGATGCATGTGAAGAGAGCGTCATCTAAGTTTCAGTTTGAACAAATATTGCAGATATACTTGACATACTGTAGAAAAGCTTTTAGCCGATGCGTGAGAGACATGTACTGCTTTACAATTGAGGCAACTACTGATGCGTTGTGGAGCTGCTGGATTGAAGGATTAGGCAAAAGAGTAGGGCTGTTCTCCCAGATACAAAAAAGCTTTAAGCCACTAGTAAATTAGCAGAAATGGGTAAGGTAATAGCATCAGTATATGATATGTGTTTTACCTAAGAAGAGATAGCAGAAGAGAATAGAAGTAATCAGCTGCAGGCTTGTGATTATTCATAAATGTTGTGAAGAGCAAGAAAGGCACTTTTTCTTTACAATGAATCACATGCAGGGCACGTTTTTTTGTGAGAAAGTTGATCAATTTTAACAATATTGATTCAGAAATTATCAGTGTTAGCACCAACTTTTAATCACTCAAGTAGTGCAAAGTTGTCCTAACTCGACCCAGGATTTTACTTAATTCTGTGGCTTTTTTTTAGTGTAAATTTACAGTGTTTTTACCTATAGCACATAAATTTTCAATCAATTCTTTCTAATGTGGTATAAAATTATATCCACCGTGGCTATAAAAACAAGAATTATCTAAATACTAAAGAAAAGGGAATGAGGCTTGCAGGAAAATGTGTGGCATAAACTAAGTTGTAAATGCAATTATCAAGGACTGCACAATCTGTTACAAAATATATTACCCAATGTGTTTAACTTGGCCTCATGTACTGATTCCCTTCAGCTTCCAAACTAATTGCACTCAAGAATCTAGCCATTGTCACTGGACCTTCTGGGTGAAATGTAGACCTAGATATCATTTCTTCTGGTTTTCTTTGGTCAGGAAATATCTTTGTTGGGAGGCCCTTGCACACTTACAGAAAATTTCTAACCTTTGAGTTACTTGCAGATGATATCTCCAGAATTTCACTCAACTAAGATATACTTGTCTAATCCTGGCTAGTGTGAGAAAAAAGTAAGGAACAGAAAATAGCCTGGCATCATGGATTTTCTTTAAAACACTTGAGGAACAGTTCTTTGAAAACTTCAAAGATTTTGCAACATGTTCTGCTTTTAGTTCTCTCAATCACCCAATTATCACAAGCACATCAGGAGGGTGAGATCCTTCAGTGTTACTCTCTCCTGTGAGTTTTTTATACTTGTGGCACTTTGTTCTTCTATGAATATCCGAATTACCCACATTCAAGAAAGTGGTTCTACACAATCCTTTTTGGGGTGGTAGAAGAAGAAAGGACAGCAAACCAGTCAGCCTCTCCCTGTTGCAATCCTGGAATTCCACCATCCTCAGACATCACTCAGACACATCAGTCTGGTGGAGATGCTACCTCTTCCAGGGCCATGGTCTTAGCTAAATCAGAGAAGTTTCTTCAGTTATTAAAATTAACCTACAAAATCACTCATATACAAGAAGCAACAATCAGCAAAGAGGCTTAATCTTTGGGTATGGTAGCCATCAATAAGTCACATTACTTTGGGAAACAAACATAACTGCTGGTGACTATATTTTACTATTATAAGGCAAGGGAGCCGATACTCTGCATTAGTGTCAGCTGTTAAATTTAGGTGGGGAATAAAGTACCTTTAAAGGACTTTTTCAACCTAAATATTTCTATATTTCTATGATTCCATGAGAGCAGATACCACTTTCTTTGTGATAAAAGCTTATTTCCAGATAAAGCTGTCAATTTAGTAGAATCTGAATTGGTGCCATGATCAAGATAAATGCTTGTTCTTAATAAAACCTTGTGTTCAGTAAGAAAGCAGTGGCCTTCACTTCAGGCACTTCATTAACTGAGCAACCAACTGATACTGAACCATTGCATCATTATTGCTTAAATAATGATGTTATACTAAGTGAATATAAAGCAGCATTGTTGGGATGCAGGAATGTGTTATGTCCAGAAATACCTTAGTTCTTATTTGCTATATGCAACAGTTTTGTTATTTGCAAACAAGTATTTTAAGGATAAGTCTACTTGCCAATTTTTTAGTTTCCATTGGATGTTTCTCAGTAGAGTTAATGCTTATATCATCAGTTAGATTTTGTCTTCTTCTGTCCAACATTCCAAACAATTTGGGTTGATATGCAGGGCTGATTTGGTTGTGTTGTCTTCCCTACGTCACACTTCCACATTTTGTTTATAATTCTTCCTCTACAGTGAAACTGCTCTAATCTATCAAAACTTCACTGCAGTATCACATTAGGAACTACCAGTTAAACAAGACACAAGAATTGTAACATTTTAAAAATAGCTTAAACCAGAGACAAGTACGATTTCTGTTGAAAGGAAGTCTATCAGTTAGGAGAATATCTAGTGAAGTTCTTCAGGGATTGGTCTTAGAGACAGTATTATTTGATATCTTCTTTAATGGCTTTGATACAAATACTGGGAGTGTGTGCTAATGAAATTTTTTTGATGACAAAAACTTTGGCAGAGTGGCCAATACTGAGAACTGGAATATCGTACAGGAAGAATAAGATGACCTTGACAACTGTAGTAAAAGAAGCAAGATGAAATTTAATAGTACAAAGTGTAAGGTCATGCACTCAGGGACTAATAACGAGAATTTCTGCTATAAGCTAGGAGCTCATCAGCTGGAAATAGTACAGGAGGAGAAAGACTTGGGTTTAATCAGTCAATCACATGATGATTATCACTACCTGTGTGAAGCTGCCATGAAAAGGAAAGTGTAATCTTAGGATGTGCTAGGATGTTTTCTAATACTGGTAGAGAATACACTTGCACAAGGTCTTGGCATGACTGCCTGTGGAATAGCAAGTACAATTCTGTTGCAAGACAGTTGCATTCAAAGCAGAAGTGCTTTAGAGAAGCAGAAAAGAAATGGTAAGAAGCTGAGACAACACCTGAAAAGCACCTTAACTTCTTTAGCTTAGCAAAATGGAAGCTGGCAGAATACTGATGTACTTTGTAAATCTACTGTACAGCAAAAGGAGAGCTAAAAAATTAAAATCACAGAATCATAGAATTATAGAATGATTAGGGTTGGACAGGAATTTAATATCATCTAGTTCTAACCCCCCTTCCATGGGCAGGGAAGAGTCCTGGTAGACAAGGTTGCTTAAGGTCCTATCCAACCTGGCCTTGAAAGCTGCCAGGGATGGAGCATTCACAACTTCATCAGACAGCCTCTTACAGTGCCTCGCCATCTTCATAGTAAAGAATTTCTTCCCTATATTCAACCTAGTTCTCCTCTGTTTAAGTTCAAAACCATTTCTCCTTGCCCTATCATTACAGGCCCTGATTACTCCCTTGCTGGAACCCTTGTAAGCCACCTTCAGATACTGAAAGGCTGCTATGAGGTCTCCATGCAGCCTTCTCTTCTCCAGACTGAGCAGCCCAAATTTTCTCAGCCTGTGCCAATTTTCTTAGCCTGTCAATTAACTAAAGAGAAAGTAATTGATGTGGAAATTTGAAAAATGCTCATAAATATGAGTATAAAGTTCTTCAGTGGCGCTAATGAGAATTAACATCTGCATTTAACATCAAGCTCAAGAGGCTTACAAACATTACATATTGAACTTGCCTCCAATAGTCAGGGGTATCTTCTTTTCCTACTGCCTTAAATCCTAAATGGTTATTGCCAGAAAGGTTTGCTGTTAATGTCTCCCGTTAAACTGAAACTAATAAAATGGATGTCTCACATTCATTGGCAGTCTCCTCATGCTCTATTGAAGTGTTTCAGTTAAACTGTTTCTCCTGGTTTGAGCAGTAACAGTCATTTTTCTCCTTCTTGGTAGCTGGTGCAGTGCTGTGTTTTAACTTTCGGGCTGGGAAGAGTTGCTGATAGCAAGTATGTTTTGAGCTACTGCTCAAATGTTTGGTTTGTCCAAGACCTTTTCTGAGCCTCGTGCTCTGCCAGGGAGGAGGGGAGGCCGGGAGGAAGCAGAGACAGGACACCTGACCCAGGCTAGCCAATGAGGTATTCCATACCATAGCACGTGATACCCAGGAGGTAACCAGGAGAGACCCTGAAGGACTGGAGCTCTGGGGAGAATGGAGGAGGTATCGGTCAGTGCTCAGTCAGGCAGGGTGGGGTGAGTTATGGGTCGGTGGCTGGTGAGGTGTTGTATTCTCTTCACTTGTTGTTTGCTTTATCAATTATTATTTGTAGTAGTAGTAGCAGGAGTGATTTGTGTTATGGTTTAGTTATTAAACCGTTCTCATCTCAACCTGTGGGGGCTACATTCTTTGGATTCTCCTTCCTAACTCTCCGGGAGTTGGGGGAGCGAGGGGCGGAGTGTGTGAACGAGCTGTGTGGACTTGGTTTAAACCACGACACTGTTTTAAACCATAGTTCAGTGGGAATGGCTGATGCCAACAGCCATGTTCAATTAATATCCTTTGGTATACAATTGCTTTCAGCCAATGAAAAAGCACTTTAATAAACATGTAATTAACTTCTTAGGTTAATTTCTTTGCATTGGCATTGTGAAAAAGCCATCAGAAATAGTAAAATATGCACTTTTTGTAAAACTCCACACTAACTAAATGTTTATAATTAGAATTTCTTAAAAGTACTGAAGAAGTCAAGTCCAGGATAATATGAAAAATTCTCTGATGTTTTCCTCTTGGTAGCTGCATACCAAAATGGATGACTAGTGATGAACCTATGCAGAATACAATTTTCAAGGTGCACAGTAACAACAAACAGAATTTCATATCTAGACCGTAATAAAAATACCCTACAATAATTCGCTGTCTTTAACTGTGCATGAATGAACAAACAGAGATGCCTTTTCAAAAAAGCTTTGCCCAATGGATTCAGTTGGATTCACATTAAGAGTCATCCAAACAGTGACATATTCATACTATCACTTTAAGCATGTTCAAACAGCCTAATTCATTTCAATCAAGTGCATTTATTCCATTCTGGCTGTAAAAACAATAGTCTGGCAGCTTAATAATATATTGGATGCAGAGAAGTCTTCATTGCCACAGAAAAAATTTGGGCATGGAAGCAGCACAGAATTCTTGCTTTTGGGACAGCTCCTCATATTATGCCAAAAATGAAGTATTCAAGTAAATGGAAATCAGAGGTTTTCAATACTGTTACAAGAACAGCCTTTGTGCTTATGACTATAGGAATAGGGAGGGTGTATAAAGCTAAGTAAGCCAACAAAAGGGAAAATAAATGTAAAAGCAGAACTAAATTTCAATTCAGCATAAAGGAATAATGGAAATTAAAAGGCCTTACTCGGAAGGAGGAACAGTCCAGTTGAACATCTTTTGTTTGGAATGGTAGATAAGAAGATCTGAAATACAATGTGTGTAGATAAATTTTCAAACTCACACATTTTCTTTAAATCCTCTACTGTTAGACTGCAGATATAATTCCAGTATATGAAGAAATTTTTACATTAGATTTATGAGAAAATATGAAATATCAAAAATACGCAGAAAATGGTGCAATATAATTTTTTGTTTGGTCACAACCAGAGAGCTGTCATCAATGCTTCAATGTCCAAGTGGACACCAGGGACGAGTGATATTGCTCAGGGGTCAGTATTTGGACCAGCACTGCTCAACGTATTTGTCAGTGACATGGGCAGTGAGCTTGACTGCACCCTCAGCAAGTTTGCCAGTGACACCGAACTGTGTGTTGCAGTCAACACACTGGAAGGAAGGGATGCCATCCAGAGGGACCCTGACAGGATCTTGAGAGGTGAGCCAGCGCAAACCTCATGAACTTCAACAAGGCCATGTGCAAGGTCATGCATGTGGGTTGGAGAAAATCCAAGCGTAAGTACAGGCAGGGAGGAAAACGAACTGAGAGCAGCCCTGAGGAGAACAACGTATGTTGACTAAGGTTAACATGAGCCTGCAGTGTGCACTCACAGCTCAGGAAGCCAACTGTATCCTGTGCTGCATAAAAAGAAGCATGACCAGAAGGTTGAAGGAGGTGATCCTGCCCCTCTACTCTGCTCTCATGAGACCCCACCTGGAGTAATACATAAAGTTCTGGTGTCCCCAACACAAGAGACGTAGACCTGCTTGAGTGAGGCCAGAGGAGGTCAACAAAGATGATCAGAGTGCTGGAGCATTTTTCCTATGAAGACAGGTTAGGGGAGCTAAACTTTTTCAGCCTGGAGAAGACTCAGGGAAGACCCTATAAATCTTCCAGAATCTAAATGGGGGCTGCAAGAAATATGGAGAATTACTTTTTACAAGGGCATGTAGTGATAGGACAAGGGGGAATGGCTTTAAATTGAAAGAGAGGATATTTAGATTAGACATCAGGAATAAATTTTTTACTGTGAAAGTGGTGATACACTGGAACAGGTTGCCCAGAGAAGCTGTGTGTGTCCCACATCTGAAATTGTTCAAGCCAAGTTAGATGGGGCTTTGAGCAACTTGGTCTAGTGGAAGATATCTCTGCAGCAGGGTTGGATCTAGATGAGCTTTAAGGTCCCTTCCAACCTGAATCGTTCTATGATCCTATGATTTTATAATAATGATTTCAAAGAATCCATGGGAAATGTGAAGAGGTGCATTTAACACCATTTTAATTTTTGAAGTACAAATACAGTATAAACTTCCTGGTGCTGTGTTTTTCTGATTAAGGAACATACTCTTAGTCCTGAATTCTTAAGTTCAGGTTCTCCTGGGCTCAGCAATAGCAGTCATTTTTCTCCTTCTTAGTAGCTGGTGCAGTGCTGTGGTTTTGACTTTCAGCCTGGGAACAGCACTGATAACACCAATGTTTTTAGCCACTGTTCAGTAGTGTTTACTCTGACCAAGGACTTTCTGAGTCTCCTCCTCTGCCAGGGAGGAGGAGAAGCAGGGAGGAAGCAGAGACAGGACACCTGACCCAAACTAGCCAAAGAGGTATTTCATACCACAGCACATCATGCCCAGTATATAAACTGGGGACAGTTACCCAGAAGGGCAGAGACCATAGCTCGGTCGTGCTGGGTATCGGTCAGCGGGTGGTGATCGGTTGTATTCTCTTCCCTTGTTATCTCTCTTATCATTATTATTATTATTAGTGGTAGCAGTAGTGGTTTGTGTTATACCTTAGTTACTGAACTGTTCTTATCTCAATCCGTGGGAGTTACATTCTATTATCCTCCCCATCCCTCCTGGAGCAGGGAGGGAGGAAGGAGGGGGAGTGAGCGAGCTGGCTGCATGGCAGCTGGGCTTAAACCATGACACAGGTAGATCTGGGAAAAATGTAATTTGAATATTTATTTTTCTTCGTGGTTTATGTTAATTTTTTTTTATTTGTTTTAAGGAAAATACTTGTATGATAATAGAATAATTGAATTTCATTTCACATCTGTAGCCCTATATTTTCTGCTACAATTGGACTGCATGTTTTTAGACTGGGAGAAAAAGTGAAATTATATATAGCAAGCAATTAAGACCCAGAATTTTTAAACTGTCATGACAGATTGTAGAAGAAATTGTATCTTAGCTGAATCTTACCAGCATATAGTGTTATTTCTCTGTAGTCCATCAGCCTATAATCCACTGTAAAAAGTAAATAAAGACCTTGAGTAATTTTTTTTCTTTAGTCCATGACCTCACTTGCTTACAGAATGCAGAGTCAGTGGTACATAAACATAAGCATATTTTCCTACATTTTTCTTTTAACTTCTACAAGGAGGCAAATTATTGTTGTCTCTGCATGAAGTAGATCATTAAGAGCTTGTAGAGCTATGCTAACCATTTCAGGCACTGCAAGTTTAAGAACAACATTGTGACTTCTGGAAGAATCCAGCAGTATTGTCTTTTGCAAAAACTTGGTTGCCTGGACATAAATCTTGCAAAATGACAAAATCAATATGATGATGTTGTTAGGAATTTCAGAACATAAACTTGCAGAGAATATGTGGGATTACAGCTGCTACCAAATGCATGGAGACAAAATAAAAATGACAACACCCATGTGGCAACATGAAGACTGGGTACAGTGTTTCCAGAAGATATTAGGGTTCCTGTTCTTAATCACAGCAGGATGAATGCAATATCATTCTGAATACTGGTTTGTATAAACCAAATTGCATAAGTAAGTACCACAAAGATAGGACAGCATAAGGTAAAATAAATAAATTATGAGGATGAAAAATAGGCCATAAAAGCAAGATAGACACCTAAATAGGCTAAATATACAAGACTATTAGGAGTTAAGACAATGTAGACTTGTTCTATCACATCAGAGTTAGGCAGGAGAACCATAGTTAGTAAAACTAGACAAAATGACACTAAAACAAGGAAGCTCATATTGGAATAGGATAGTTACCATCAAAATAAATAAACAAACAAACAAAAAACAAGCAATGACAAAAAAAAGCCACCCCACATCTGTGTCCTGGTTTACGTACATGACAAGTTGTCATACTCAAACAGCCTCCAGGCATGCCCACTGCTGCCAACAGCAGCCCCACACCAAGAGCAATACTGGCCAAACTAGAGAAATCAGCCAGGTGGAAACCCTTTGTGCACCAGTGGCAGAAGTGACAAAAAAGTAAGCTTAAAGTTTGCTGAGTTTGCTTTCATCAAAGCAAATGAAGAACACAACAGAGCACAGGAGTCTGGGAGAAGTTAGGAGAGTATCCACCTATATTTCTGAAGACTATGAAGATTTGGTCCATAAAATGGACAGCAAACAGAGATACACTGCTGGAGGAAAAAAAAGCCAAGAAAAAAGCTTCAGGAATGAGAGAAAATCAAGGAAGCTTCTGAAGTGTGAAATGAGACAGAGATTTTTTTTAGGGAAGTGTGAGTTGTCAAAATGAGCATAACACAAAGAGAGCACCCAGAACATGGGCTGGAACACAAAACAGTTGAAAAAAAAAAATAGACCTTGAAGAAATTCCAGAACTTACAGAATCAAGAGGGAAATATATGTATAAAAATGTGCATGTGTGTGTGTGTATAACAAAGTCAGAACCACTTAATTGTAAGGACAGATATGTCTGTGTTCTAGGCTGACAGATATTCAATTTGTTCACATCCTGGATCTTAACGGGCAACAATAACATCATTTTTAAAAGCAGTAGAAGTATTACTGTCTGCAACCAGAAGCTCTAATCTTACTCTGACTTCAGAGTTTTCCAAGATATAAGTTAAAGATGACAGTGATGTGGTTTAGAATTTTAATTTATTTCTAATAAGTGCTTTGGGAAGTTTGTAGTATTTGTTGCATTGACATCTCCATGTGAAATCAATGGACATGTTACCAGTGTTGTAAAAAAGTCAAAATAAATAAATCTTTTATGAACTGTGTCGCTAAAGTTAAGTCACAATGGAAAAATTGATGGTTGTGTTACTTTTCAATAGTTTACAGTGATTGCCCTAAATTACTACCTTAATTTGGTGGCATTGTTTAATCAACTCTGCTCTGCAGTTGTTTTTATGATAGTCTAAGAAAACATTTACACAACATTGCAGATCAGTTCATCCTACATAACCTTTACAAATGTCTTTCAGCAAAAGTGGAAATATTTTTATATTAAAGCCTTTGGATATGGTTTGTATAAAAATAAATGTGATCCAGTGGTTAGGATAGAGTCTTAAATTAAGTAAGGTATATTTTTTTCTCATTCTGGTGTTACCCTGCTATATAACTTTGACAAAGACACGTAAAACTACGTTTTTTAAGTGACATGGTATGCAGTTCGCAATGCCTACTGGCAAATTTTCATCAAGGCAAACAAAAAAAAACAAACAAAAAAACACCCCAAGAGCATCAGAAATGAATACATCTTAAAAAAAAATGTATCAGTGTCTCAGAATTGTTTTTCTTTCCAAATAGGAATTATAATGTTTGCTTTGTATTTATAACAGAAGATCTGGAGTGTTGTAAATGCAGAAAGCAGTATGTAAAAATGCAGAAAGCAGTATGTAAAAATAAAGAAATCAATATGTAAGCTCTCAAAATTATTAGTTTTTACCAATCTCCTTTTTTAAAAATAATAGAACTTATTGTCATTTTCTCAACAAACAGTTCTAGACATTAATTTGATTTAAATTATACAAATGCTTCATATAAGTTCTAGCGTAGAAAATGTTATCTCTATACAAAGTGAATTAAGCAAAGAAGTATTACAGTGGCCAATTTATTGGCAGACATTGGTTCACATTTAATCAAACAATAAGCGTGTCATCTGCAAAAGAAAGAAATTTCAGTACAGCATTTAAAAACATGCATAGGAATGTATCAGTAGGTGAAATAAGAATATTGGCATTTTACTAATTTTAACCTTATAAAAGAGGAATTTAGAATGCGTTCTAAGTATCCAGCTTTTATTTTTTTATATCTGTTAACAAGCATTACTAAGGTTGCTGTGATAACTTGTCAGTTCTTCCTAATGGTCATACAAATCTTTCATTAATGGCCAGCATGAATTAGACCTTCCCGTGGGCAACTTGAACTCAACTATGGACTTTTATTAAGGGCTTTTTAATTGAATGAACAATTTTATTTTTTTTGAAGAATAGTTGTTTTTCTTCACATTCTTTCCCCCATTTAGCTTTTCTGATCCTGAGGTGTTACTTAAGGGCATAATTAATAAACATCTGGGGCTAATACCCAAACATAAGATTAAAAACCATCGTTATATTTTCCTTTTTATCTCAGTTTTAATTTTGCTTTCATGATCATGAAGCCTACCAGAGACATTTAAATCTCGAACTTTTGGAGAAATATGATGATTTTTAAAAAAATTGTATGTTTTAGCAACAAAAAATTGAAGGCATGCTTGCTCAAAGCTCAGAACAGTCCTCTATGGCACATGAATAAGATTGTGTCTGACTCTTTTCTTATGATGGTAACGAATATATTTGTTAACTGCCTCAAGACGATGAGTAAAATCTCTGTTTCTGCTTTCAACAATAATACCTTATGTCAGTATCCTTTCTGATCATTACAAGCCATAATCTATAGCATGGTATCTGGGAATCAGTAGGAGGAAAAATATATCAGGAAAAAGAGTATCTAACAAATAAGCCACCCAAACTATCTCTACATATTTCCACATAATTTTAAGAATAGCAGAACCAAGTCTATTCATCTGTATATTTGCATCTCAAGCCAGAGAACCCACTCAGTAAAGGTATCATTGGAAACAATAATATCAATAATTAATAGAAAATATTTGTTATGCTTGTCTAATCAAAGTATTTTGGAAATATTAGCTGCACCAGCTACTTCTCAGCACCACTAATGATCCAATGTGCCCATGGTGTTTACGGTAGTGACAAAATAGAGGCAAAGTTGAAATAGCCAGGGTTAGATTTCATATGAGTCATGAAGACAGCAAAAGTTCATTGCAGTTGGTCTTATATTCAGCCCATTAAATTACAGAAAAAGCAAAAGTATTGCTGAACATGGCAAGAAGTGACAACATTTCCTGAATCAAAAATAAACAAACTAGTTTGATTTTGGTTTAGTAAGTTTTGTATAGCTGATGCTATTATCTGTTAAATGAGAGGAAAATTGAGGGCTGTTTTTTTGTTTGGGGTTTTGTTTTTTTTTTGGTGTTAAGAGAGAGCTAGTGCTGTCTGAAAAACACTAGTCTTTCCTCCAACATGCTGGAGGGAAGGAATGCTATCCAGAGGGACCTTCAGAGGTGGACCATCACAAACCTCATGAAGTTCAACAAGGCCATGTGCAAGGTTCTGCACATGGGTCAGGGAAAAATCCTAAGCACAAATAGAGTCTGGACAGAGACTGGATTGAGAACAGCTGTAAGGAGAAGGACTTGGGGTTGTTGATTGACAAGAAGCTCAACATGAGCCAACAGTGTGCACTTGCAGCCCAGAAAACCAACTGTATCCTGGGCTGCATCAAAAGGAGCATGGCCAGAAGCTCAAGGGAAGTCCTTCTCCCCCTCGTGAGAGAGTCACTACTGTTCTTTCTCCTATGTCACCCACACCAAATCCAGAGAAAATTATTATAATGGAAGTCAAATGGTCCCTGTTTATCTACCTACTTACCTATTTTTTCCACACAAGAGGATTGAAGTTGTACAATTAGTATCTGTAAGGTCTTTTGAAGAACTTGAATATGTCTTAGAATAAATATTTATATCAGGCATACTAAAAGCACCATTTGTTAAACACTTTTGTGAGGACAGTACACAGCTTGGCACTGGTGAAACTTAATCCTTATCAACTTTTTACATTCAGTGACATGTTGTATGAGCAAAAATGAAGGCACTAAATTCAAATTTCCCAAAGGTCAATATTGCACCTCTTATACCTTACTGGAAAAAAGTTGAAAATATTTTTGAGCTTGTCTATTAGCAAAACTTTAAGAAACATAATTTTTTACTTCTTCATAAAAAATAAGATAGCTTCCTGAAGAGGATTCAACTGAAGAGCTTTCCTAAAGGTCAGTGACATAGGAGGAAGTTCACAACTTCACAAGAGTTAGCTATGAGTAGTGTGTAAAAGCAGAATGCACCCTAGGATGAGATGGAAGAGAAAGGGGAATGAAGAGGAAAAACGAAAGGAATTCGAATATTCTGCAAATACAGAGGGTATTTGGAACCCCCTGAGAATCCCTCTGTGCCACTTAGACACTCAGAAGAACACTCATTTATTCCACTATATTATGTGCACATGTCCTCATGCTTATACAACTTCCTATTAAGTCAGTGGACTTCTAAATATTGTCATAGAAATATATATATCTATAATTCAAAGGTAAATTATAGCCTTTGTTTTCAAATTGCTTGGGCATAACATCATAAATATTGTTTATAGCATTATTTCTTTGAAAGTCATCTCATCAGCTTCTGCCTATTCTTACTGTAACGTATTCAGGTCTAACCTTTCCTTGAAATCTCATTTTAAAATAATGTTTATATTAATGGTCTCTTAATAGGCTGTCATTTAAAATAAATTTAAATGATTCAAAAGTAAGACCAAGCTTAAACCATTGTTCTGAAAAATGTTTCATTTATTGCATTCCTTGTGGCTATTTAAGTTAAAAATTGTACAGTTAGAGGGCCAGTTGCAAATACAGTAGTCTGTTTTATCATTATGATGAAAACCATACCAAAATTTGCAATATAAATTAAACTTTCCCTGGGACTTTCGACTTCTGATGCAAAGGTTGCTTTTATAAATGTTTCTTCAAAGCTCTATAATACACCCAATGCATGTGATATTTAAATGATATATTGGCATTGCACGGTCATCATTTTGTTTAGGACTGCAGCAACTAGACACAGACTCTTCAGTACACTAAGGAAACTGTTCAGTATGCAGGTGTCTGAGTCACATGATTCCCATTAATTTTAATGGGAGCTACATGGATAAATCTGTGTGCTGAAATTCATGAGAAGCTAATGTCAATAGAATATCCTATTCTCAAATTTGTTCTCTGAATCTTTGTGCCTGGCTACCTGCACCTCCATAAAGGTCCTGGGAAGAAGGAGGGGACAGAGCAGTATGAAATGATTAAAGGAGAGGCATTCAGAGTTTAAGAGCTCTATAGTATGTGTTCAAAGGTAGGAATTAATATCAAATGGGAGAAAAGGTAGTTTTAAAATTATGCTTTCTTTAAAAACTCCTTTGAAAGCATAATCTCCTTAAATCATACATAGTGTGTTTTGTACATGATATGTTTGGGGTTTTTTAAGTCAGGTAGGAAATATATATTGATTTCAAAATCTGACACTTCAGTGAAGTGTACCAAATAGACTCTCATTTATACAATAAACAACAAAAACATACTCAGAGGTTGTTCTTCAAATTTACCTTATAAGTATAAATATAGTTTCTGGATTCCTGTGAATTTCAAACTGAAACAGGTTCAAGCTGAACCCATCTGATATGTCTAAAAAAGTGTGAGGGAAGAAAAAAAAAAAGATAAAGAAAAGCTTTGGAACATAATTAGGATGTTTAAGAAGAAACAATTAAGTGCAAGCTTTGGGTTCAGCAGTTTCTGCCACCATTACCTCTGCAGAAATCAGTGGAACTAAACTTGGGCATTAATAAAAGCAGCACACACTATGAAAAAAAGATCAAAATATGGTTTTTAATCTTACTCACATCTTAGCCTATTGACTCAAACACTGAACAACTAATATGCTTTGAGAGCTGTTCAGCACTGCCAGATATACCATCCAAGCACACTTTTTGGCAGGATTATATGCAGCTTGTATTTATTAGATAGGCAGCTATTTGAGTTGATTAGCTACAAACATTTCATGAAAAAGAAATAATTTCTCATTCACTATAAATACATGTAGTTTTCTTCACCACTTGCTGACTCAGCTTCACTTGTGGTCTGAAGGATGAAGTCATATGGTTTTTTCATATTCTTGTTTTAATTTGTAGTGTTGAGAGGAATAAAAGCAGTAGTCTGTGATAGCTTGCCCTTGTTCTGTTGCACTGCTCCTAAGGACAGAAGCTAGAAAATCCTGCTAATGACTGAAGAAGTCACCAGCAAACTTTCTTTGGGGAGTTAGAAAAGGAAACAACAGTGATACCAAATACATTGACTATACATATCTGGCAAACAACTTAAGAGCTGGTGCCAACTTTTAGGAGTAAACCTGAACCCAGATCAGGACTGTGGAGTGGGATGGTTTCTTGACTACCTCTCCTCAAGTAACCTAAGGAAATTGAGCTCATCAGAGTTTTTTTCTGGTTTGGTTTTTTTCCCCTTTTTTTTTTTTTTCAATCCAACACAACTGAATGTGAACTTGTGGACAGCTCTTTGAATGCTGGGCATCTCCAAGAAGCAAAAATTGCAACTGACATAACTGTTTAATGGAACAGTTAAAAAATCATGGTCCTGATTTTCATACTGACGCTGGGACCATAACTGTTTTACTGGTTTCTTTTTCAGCTCACTGATATTCTCAGGTAATGTTCTGATCTGGGATAGAGTTAGAACACAGTCATGGCCTGAAAGTAATGAGAAGGAAATAGAGAATGACTTGGCACCCAGCACCTAGCTAATGAGTCCATCCTTCCAACAGTCTTTCATTTTACAGGGGGAAGTTTAGTTTTATTATTACTCCTTTTGCTTCTTCGGGGTATATACTTGAAAGGGCTCCCACTTCAACTCTTCTGGCTGCCCTCCATGCTTCTTAAAAATAACAATTACAGACTTTATTCTCCTCTTGATAGACTCTGAATACCACCTGAGTGTGAATAGATTGATACACACATTGCTTTCGTTAAGATCCTATCTGATTTTTGACACAACAGCTTATAGTAAAGCTACTTCATATGAAAGGCTATTGAAGACAACTGGCAAAGACCTGGGAAGACAGGAGCTATGCACCTGGAGAAAATGCCAGTTACATAGATTTAGAGGAATGGGAATTGTCACAGTATCAGCCACAGTGAAAGCATTATTGCAATTCACATTTGAAGAAAGAACATACTCAGAATTACACGTGATAGATTGTACCAGACATATAGGAGAAAATCAAACGTATGAAACACTGGAGCCATCTAATGCCATCTGAAAAATGTGGCTTGGTACAAATCTTCTCCTTGCTGTGTACCAAAAAGCCAGTTATTTAGAAAGTTGTTCTCATTTCTGTGCTTTCAGAGAACTCCTTTCAGATAAATATTTAATAGTATAGACATTGTTATAATTAACAGATTTAAATGTACAGAGTTTGCTGAAGAAGTTTCATGGAATAAGATCAGATAATAGCAAATGTCAATGTATGTCACCCATGAACTTGCTTAGTTTGGGATCTGTTGAATGACAGGCATAAATAGGGAAAAAAAAAAAAAAACAAGGTACCCTCGTATTTAACAATACGGTTGCTGTCAGCAATGCAGTTGGAAGATAACAGAAGCAACCCTTAGTGCAAAATTAGATTTTGCAAGTAGTGAGAAGATGTATACATATGCATTTGGTAACAAAGATTTGGAAGATGATCTATAACTTGTGCAAAATGCAGAAGTGGACTAGGTGTAGAGAGAACTCAAAGGTGCAAACATCTGAGTACCAGCAATAAAAAAAATTGCAAAAATAAAAAAATTAAAAAAAAAAACTCTAAGGAATAGATTGTAAGAGAAAACAGGACTTAACCTCTGTTGAAATGCTATAGAATATATATATATATAGCAAGCATGGCTGGACTTTAAAAGACAAGTTTTTATAAATGACTCAAAACAGCTCTTCTAATGTGAAGCAGGACATCTTAGTACAAAGTTTATGTGCCACTGGCTTTCCCTGCCTAGTGGAAACTACTGCATCTCTGCTCTCCAGTGACATGCAGCAACTGGCAAATATTTATGCATAAGCAGTCAGATACTATAACTAAGACTGTTAAAATGAAAAAACTTTGCTTATATGGCAGTTGGTATGGTATCCAGCTACTGCACAAGCAAGTCATTAGCACTGTATTTTAACAAAATGAGATTGTAATTAGGTGCCTTTGATTCTAAAGGCAGAATGTGTTGCACATTTCTGGCTGCCATTCCCAAAGCATGACGTAAGAGTAATCAGCCATAGACTGTCATTCTCTGCTCACCCCACATTTTTACTCTATTAGTAACTCGCAACTAGTCCCTGGGCAAAACAAGATTCTCAGTCATCAGTGAACAATAAATATCTCTGCCAGGGTTGATAAGATTTCTCAGGCACGTATAGTACTTTTTATTTTGTTCTTGTTTTTCAATTTCACAAGCTCTCTCTGTGTTGAAGTTGGGTCTGGATCCATGGCTGCTTTGCCACAGTAAAAACTAACTTGCTTCTCTATACTGGGCTGTGGCCAGTGCAGCCCTGCTGTAGGACTGGGAAATCCTACAGTCCTGTAATACATTTTAAAGTTATCTTATTCTTCCTCTTGGGATCTGAGCATAGCTTTAATAGCCCATTGACTTAGAATACTTACAGAATTGGGTCCAGATTCTGGCACTACACATCTCAAAATGGAGATTAATGACTATGTTCAACATCTATTCCCCAAAACACACAGTATTACCTTAGAACGTCACAAATGATGTGTGAAATGAGACACCTTTGTCGATTGTCATTGCACAAAGAGGATAAAGAGAATGACACGTAATTATTACTGTGCTATTAGCTGTGATATTCAACCTATACAAAGACAGAAAAGTCCAATAAATCCAAAAACCTTAGATTTGTTTAAAAAAAAGAATAAACTTATTGGAAACTTCTTTTGCATAAAATTCACCAGAACTTTTTTATGGAAAGGAAAAGGGTCCACAAAAAGAAAGGGAAACATTTTAAGTTTGTCTTCTCCTCTCAAAGCTCATCCACTTCTTCCTTACTTGGAAAAACTCAAAAAGCTTCAGTATATTAGTAAAGTTTTGAGAGTATTGTGAATGTACCTTTGTCTGACAACATAGATGAAATGCTGTGTCTTTTACAAACAGAAGGGAATACAAGGCATGTTTGCCAAAGTTAAGAATCCTTTTTTCAATTTTATGAATTTTATGTTTTGTGGCAAATTACAGAACATACGTTACCCAATCTGAGAGATAAACTTAGCAAAATGTGTTAAAAACAGCTGACGAAATTGCATGCACCAGTGTTGCTTCGGTTTTATAGACTTTCCAAAGGCAATTTCAATAAATTCAGAAAGTCCCTAAACATTTTAAGATAGATATGTCAGGCAAATCAGAATCCCTCCAATTCTGAAACATGAACAAAATTATTTATAGATGAGAAGTTATGAAAAAATGAAATTCATTTTTATGTGCAAAGAAAACTGAAGAATATTAATCCTGAGCATTTTGTTTTCTACATGGTCCACAGATTATTTTACACTTAAAGGATACTTATTTTTTGTTCATTTAATTGATAAATCCATAATGAAAGTTTTTAAATATTTTTATTAAGAAAAAGGACGACTATACACCATTAATGTTCACAATTTCAATCAAGAGGTGGCCAGCAGATCATCAAAAGGTACGTTAAAAAGAAAATTAATATTGAATTGTTTCTAATGGTATCCAGCAGGCATCAGCACTAGGTCCAATGATGTTCATTATTCCCAGCAATGATCTGAAAGTGCAAATAAAAATTACCATGCCAAGGATCAGAGGATGACAGAAAGATTTCTTGAATAGTATATAATGATGAGATCAAGGAAGAAGAAATCTCGTTACAAGCTTGACCCATTTTAAAAATAATTATTTTAGGAGAGCTTAATGCACAGTTATACATCAATACAAAAGAATTTCACCAACAAAAAAATAGGGTACAGTGTCTTGGAATGCCTTGGCTCTACAGGGATTTATGAACCATAATGGACCAGCAACTCAACACGAGCTCCCATTGTGAAGCTGCAAGAACAGACCTAATGTAATCCTTGAATCTTGATGCAATTGCTGGAATAATTCCCATAGATCTGCTGTCCACATTTTAATGGGAATGGTGGGAAAAAAATCGATAGTTCTCAAAATTGCATTCAAAATTAATTTGAGTACAGGAGGAAATTATTTGCTGTGAAAGTATAAACTCAATCTCATTAACAAAAAGGAGGGCTGAGGGTGACTTGATTATAGTTTATGGACCATGGGAGAAAACCCTCTTATGCATATAATCTTTATTCTGAAGGGAGAATAACAAAACAACCACTCTACCATTCCCACCAGGCCCCAGAAAAAAAAAAAAGTATAATAATTCTGAAGCTGAACACTGACAAATTAGAAACAAAGACTTTTTCTGCTAATGAAAATAAATATTGACATGAATTGCCCAAAAATGATGAGTTCTTCTTATTGGCATATCTTCAAATCATGACACAAGATAGAATTTCAACAAATACTAGTTGTTCTTTAGTTAAAAAATAATTTTACTACACTTGACACCCAAAATCAAGTAGATAAAATTTAAGGGGTTTTCACATACCAGCAAACTAGCTGATGTTGAATTTCAGAAATGCAAAACATAATAGAAAAAAGAAGAAATAAAATAGAGAGAAATTAGAAGGATCTATTCAAAATTACATTGTCTGAAGATCTGAGGCCTGTCTTGAGGATTTTGTTATAATTCTAAGTGAGGATCTCTGACTCTAGACCATATGCTCTACTGTGGTATGTATTGCATAACTATGGAAAATGTCTTAATGTAGGTATTTTTCATTCACATAAAATTGTCTGTTAGAATTTATATTCCAGCTGGTATGATGCTATACAGAAACAATATCATGTGTTGTTCTGCAAGTTGTGCATATGTTTGGTTTCTGAGGCCAAAAATCAGGATGTGGTTTGAAAGAAAGTGGGAGGAGTCGACTAGTAAAAGTGTTACACCATATGACAACCTCAAAAAAAAAGATCCCATCAGTTGGGAAAATATATAGCAGAAGCAGAGACTGCCTTTAGTGCAATAACTAGTGATCTGCTGTGCACATGTGCACATTCTCATACCACTGGAATTTTAAAAGAATAGCATTGCATCTTGTTGTTTGAGTAGTCTAAATGTCCACAATGGTAAAGCAAAACCACTTATTTGTCATGTAATCCTATATACTGTGCTAGTATAAATCACCCTGAATTTCAGTGTATTAGAGGTAACCTAAATTATTAAGAATAAAAATGGCTTCTATGTCTAGAATAAGAGTCAAGATGGTCATATATCTCTGTATAGAGGTCCACTTTCAGGCTTGCTGTTGATTTAGGAGACGCTCCTGAGTAATTATCTACCAGAAGGTAATGGTCTGTAAATCACCTGGGTGGATTTTAAAGATATCAGAATGATAAGACTTGTGATCTAGAAAGTGCCCAACTTGTAACATACCAGTTTAACACACCTCTTCCTCAGGTGAGTCGTGTATCCGCTTAATTCTGAAAACTTTTTACTGGCAAACCCAGTATGACCAAGTGGAAACATTTTTTTGAGCCCTAAGTTAACATATGAGTTCTCCCTGAGTATTTAACTTGTTTTAGAGATTCATGTGGAATGAAAGTAAACAACTTCAATCTCAGTAAGTACAAGTAATAAATGAAATTGAAAAAAAAAAATAAATAGCTTCAGAAGCAGTTTTATATACATCTACTCTTGATACATAAAGCAGTTGAAATAGTGGGAAAAATAAGTTTCTTGGGGAAATCACAGCATTTGTAGCTTGCTGCTTGTTTCCTACATTAAGTATTTGAAGTATGTTGAAATTTTCAGGCTCCATATGGACACACTTAGTCACATAAATTTCTCTAGTATGTTCAGTCAAGTTTTCAGTAGTTATTTTTTTTTATTTCTGTGTTTTCTGACTGTATGATTAATGTAAGTAAATAAGTAATCACCAGATGGAATGAAATTCTGATTCCTGAACTTACGTAAGTACTGTAATTAAAATAGCTTGAAATAGCAACATGAATAAACTATACACAAATTAGCCATTTTTGCAATTAAAACATAAACCCAAAAGATGTCCTCATATATTTAAAGCACTTTGGATTTAATTAAAGACAGATAATAAATGAAAAGTTGTTCTCAAGGGTTAATCTTTACTTTAATCTTTAATTTACCAACAATTCTGATGCATCCTTTTGTACTATATAGTAATTATGGTTTCTTATCTTCTAGTAGGGCTCAATACCTTTGGTGGCATCTGGTGAACATGTGTCAGTGATAAAACAGACATTTCATACACCTGCTTCAGTTGTGAGCTGGCGCCTACCACTGGCAAAAAAAAGCCAGTAAGAGGTACATTTGCCACTTCACTGATAACCTAAAAAACAAAATGTTGCATTCCTAGTTTTGATATTTTGATAAACCACTTTGTATTTGATTGCTCAAATACAATTCTGTATTTGATGCTCAAATGCAATTCTGTGTTTGATTGCTTAATTGTTTTTCCTACCCTAAATGCTGAAAGTTTCAAACAGTAATGAACATTTTTTAATGTCTCTAACCCTATAAACTTGTACCTGTGTTTCAGGCCATAACTCATTTCAAGCTTGGTTGTGAAAGCATAAAGCTACACTCAGGGTCAAGCCTAGGTCATAGTTAGGATATGCAAGAGAAGGTATCTCAGGTGCTCCCAGTCCCCTGGCATAGCTCTGCAGCAACAGCCAGCCATTTGGCTTTCTAGCAATGTCACACGTCTAGAACAGCCCTGCAATCTCATGTTACTAAAACAGATGGGTTGAACAATCCAGGCTGTTGGCAAATCCAACAGCTCAGTCCTGAGAAGAGCAGGGGGCAGGAGACAGACCAACCTAACTGTACTCCATACATACTGTCAGAGACAACATCATCAGTACTGCCAGTATAATTCACAGAGAGACTGTTTGCTTGTTGTATTTTACTTTTTATTTAGATTTTCTACAAGTTCCACTAATGTTCTGCTAATTTCTTTTCATTTAGCACAAAATATATCCAGCCATATGGCAACAGTTCTGTCACCAAAATTCTCTACAGGAGATTCACAACAATCAAAGGGTTTTTTTTGTCTTGTTCTTTCAAGAAATACCAATGAAATCAACCTGCTTATTTAATGAGAAAAGCCATGGCATTTGCATATTATTTTTCATACCATCATATGTCCAAATCTGAATTAGTCTCAAGGTAAGGGATCTTCCAGTGATACCTAAAAAAACAGCCTTGAGATGTTAGCAAGACAAAGGTGCCCCTGATTGATAGTTTAGTAGCTGAGAAAGAAAACTTAAGCCATATTAATTAATGCCAAGTATGTTTTTTTGATGGTGATAGAATTCTGCTGATGATGAGATATCCTAGAAAAGGCTTTTTTACTAAAACACCCCACTAAAACTTAAAGTTGCCACCACTGCCTTAAGGAACCTGCTCTTTCAGGTTGTGTAGCCCAAACTGTCTTTTCTCTCTAAAGCTTAAAGTCCAACAGGCAATTCTTAAGTACACTATGAAAGACTTTTCTGTTGTACTATGAAGCATCTAAAGACAGCATAACAGTAGAGAGAAGTGGGCATTATCATCTTGTACTTACAGATATGGCAACTAAGATAGATAATTATATGTCCAACACACTTCTACAATAGCAGTAAATAGCCCCTGGAATGATTCCTTCAATATACCTTAAACACTGGGTTAGAAATTTATTTTTTTTACCTGCCTGAAGATTTTCTTCATTATGAAATAGTTTGGGAGTTCTTTTTCAGTTCCAATTATTTTTTTTTAGAAAATTAAGCAATTTCTTTAAATTTTTGGGTTTATAGTATCCTTACTATTTCTAACATCCTCTTGAAGTTTGTAAAATAAATACCTTTCCATTTATTCATTTCTGTTGAATAATGCTGACTTCTTAGTATTTCCTCTGTGAATGAGAAAAAAAAGAAAGTCATTACTTGTGCTCTCTCTTTAACTTCTACACTCACACATCTTGGTAGACAACACTTAAATGGTAAGAGTGTGTTTCTGGAAATTGTATGAATTGCCATTAAATTCAAGGGTTTAATTCTGGAGAACATCAAAAATGTCCTAAAAGGTCTAAATAAAAATAAATAAATAATAATTTAAAAAAAAACCTTAGCAACAGTGCAACTTTAAAACACATATGTAGACATTTGCCTAAATTCATAACCCAAAGAATACTGAAACACTGAGTTGGAAGGGTGATGCATGGCAAAGAATCAGTCATTGCATGAATCAGTAATTTTCCTTGCAAAAGAATCTCTGAAATCCTAAGAAATTAAAATACATTCTACTTCACTTTATAACAATATTAAGGAGTGTCAAAACTCTAACATTCCCTTTAAGCAGTCATTCATTGTAAGCTATGACAGAAACATCCCACCTTCATGTTCTTCTGGTAAAACAAAAATCAAATGATACAACAAAAATTAAATTAAATAAAATTAAAAACAGTAACAGTTTTCTGCTGCAAACTATATCACATTTCTTTACAGAGCTTTTGTGAACCTTAATGGCTTAAAGCAGTGGGTAACTCAGTGATGTCTGAATAGCAGGTTCTGGGATTTAGGCACGTAAATAATTTTTTCTCTTCAAACTTGAAAATGAAGGCCACAGTTTCAGAAGGCTCTGCCACCACTCATGGACCTGTCCAATGACACAGATGTAGAAGATTTGAATAAAATGGAAATGTCAACTGCCAGAAGCATAACCATGAGCAAATCCTGGTAAGTGAGGTCTTTCGTGCTGTCGCAGGTCACCAGCTCCTTTTTGTACCTTGCCTAATGGCAGGGGCTGCTTCTACACTGCTGTTCCTCTGCCAGATCTTAAGCTGATAATATGACTTGAAAGGTTTGTTCACGTGATTAAAGGCAAGGGAAGATTTGAAGAGCAGAGCCTGTTAAATTCCAGTAAATAACTTGGTGCATATTTTAGCAGGAACTTCTTACCACACAGTTCAGAATTAGTATGTCCATTTCAGCATTAAAAAGGTACCTAGGAAAAGAAAATCTGTGTATAAGTACAAAAACATATCAGAATAGAGCACTTAGACTGAATAATTGATACAATTTTATATTACACAATCATACATGTTAATCATCAAAGATAACCAAGGCTACAAATATTGACAAGAATGCATTTCTTAAATCACCACTTTAAATGGACTTTTATGGCTGGTCTTAATAACCAAGAGGCAAAAATGTGTTGTACTGCATAGACATGCTGAAGACATGAATTAAATGGCTAAGACTACTCTTTATCTCCCTAGGCAAAAAAGCAACAGAACTGCTACTGAGTCAGATCAAAGAAAGAACTATCCCTGTCTCTTTGTATCTACTACCTTTAAATATGAGTAAAAGCACCAGATAGTCTAAAAAACCCAAAGTTAATAAATTTGAAGGGCTCATAGCACACTAAAAATTTGTATTATGAGTTTACATAACTAATGACCATCACGGGTCCCCTCCATAATGCTAAATTCAGCAGATGTACTACCAGGAAACCATTATACTAAATAGGAACATTTTCTTACCTCATCTTTATCAGTGAGGACACTTCCTTCTGCTTCACATGATTTTACTTTCTCTCAGTTTTCTCAATGTTTTTACGTTACATTGTTTTTATATTACAAATCATACTACTGAAAAATATTTTTATATAAATAATCAAGTTTCTTTTTAAAAACTGTTTTTAGTAGTGCACTTAATAGCGTAAACAGAAATATAACCTATAACATTTTGCTATCATAAACCATGTGATTGTTACAGGCAACAAGTTTCATATATCCTCCTATTATACCACAGTTGCACCATGAAGTTTTCTTAACATTTAAACAAAAACAAAAAACAGTTTTATCGTGATTCTGCAGAATGCACAATATCTTTTATTTCTGCATTAGCAGAGGGAGGGCTTCATATAAGCATAGCTTGACTATGCTTTGTAACCGTAATTGTGCTAACTTCAAAAGGAAGAATTTTTCAATCATTCTAGCTAAATGTGATACCCCAGGTGGAGATTACTGCTTATTTGGAGCTGCCAGTGAAACTGCTCATACCACCATTCCCTAACTCAACTAATTGGGGTGACTAGATCATTTAAATAGTAACTCAGCAAAGAGATTAGGGTTTGTACTCATGAGTAGAGCTCAGGGAATGTAAATTCTGATACCAAGAAAAGTGATCAGAAGTTTAGGTCAAGATGAAAATTGTAATTTTTAACTACCTGTCGTGGTTTAAACCAAGTCCCCCAACTCCCAGAGAGTTAGGAAGGAGAATCCAAAGAATGTAGCCCCCACGGATTGAGATAAGAACAGTTTAATTGCTAAGGCATAACACAAAACCCCTACTGCCATTTACTACTACAAATAATAATGATACAGCAAACAACAAGTGAAGAGAATACAACACCCCACCAGCCACCGACCCATAACTCACTCCACCCTGCCTGGCCGAGCACCATGTGCTCCCTCCTCCATTTTTCTCTAGAGCTCTCCCCTCCAGCCTTCTCTTTCCCAGTATGCATCCTGGGCATCACATGCTATGGTACGGAATACCTCATTGCCTAGCCTGGGTCAGGTGTCCTGTCTCTCCTTCCTCCCGGACTCCCCTCCTCCACCTGGCTGGAAAAAAACCTTGAACAAAAACACCCTCAAAACATGCTCAAACCATGACATTATCCACCCCTTATTCCATACCATTCACGTCATGCCCAGATCCCACATTTTCAATACACCATCACTCTTAAGTCCACCCCTCGATCATGAGACATCTCTACGTTGCATCTCTGGAATGATGGCCTGAAGTATCTGATCCACTGGGCCCCTCCAGTGCTTTGGAAGCATTGGAAGTGGAAGGCAGCTGTATGGCGTCCCCAGCAGCAAGCTGTAGAACTGCTGAAGGGGACAGTGAATGATTTTGAGCCTGGTGGGCCCAGATACTTCAGACTTAAGAGTGATGGTGTATTGAAAATGTGGGATCTGGGCATGACGTGAATGGTATGGAATAAGGGGTGGATAATGTCATGGTTTGAGCATGTTTTGAGGGTGTTTTTGTTCAAGGTTTTTTCCAGCCAGGTGGAGGAGGGGAGTCCGGGAGGAAGGAGAGACAGGACACCTGACCCAGGCTAGGCAATGAGGTATTCCGTACCATAGCATGTGATGCCCAGGATGCATACTGGGAAAGAGAAGGCTGGAGGGGAGAGCTCTAGAGAAAAATGGAGGAGGGAGCACATGGTGCTCGGCCAGGCAGGGTGGAGTGAGTTATGGGTCGGTGGCTGGTGGGGTGTTGTATTCTCTTCACTTGTTGTTTGCTGTATCATTATTATTTGTAGTAGTAAATGGCAGTAGGGGTTTTGTGTTATGCCTTAGCAATTAAACCGTTCTTATCTCAATCCGTGGGGGCTACATTCTTTGGATTCTCCTTCCTAACTCTCTGGGAGTTGGGGGACTTGGTTTAAACCACGACACTACCACAGATACAGCTGGAAGAAAACATGTTATCAGGGATCAAATTAAACTTAGCTGTATTTTGTTTTCATAGGACTGTTTCACAAATAGACGATTTTATACTTGAAAAGTTACTATCATAAAGGTAATGCCCAACTGGTAATAAGAACTTTACAGGGTGACTTGAGATCAGGTTATGCCTTCAAATGATTTCTGCAATGACTGTTCGAAAGAACACCCAAAAAAATTCACTAAAAAGCCTATTATTTAAACACTCCCAAAAAAAATCTGTCTGGAAAAGATGGAAAATATTATGCAATAATAAATAAATTTCTGTGAAACAAAAAAAAACTCCTATTCCATGGGTTTCATACCTGAACTGAATAGACTACGATTCCTAATTGAAAGATGTATTTATTTAGAACCGAATATATAAAACTCTTAAAAACAGTGTTAAAACACCTTACAGGCCTCAGCCTTCTTTTTCTTTTTTTTTTTTTTTTGGTTTCCAACACTGGGAAAATGCTCCACATCAGCCTGTTTATTCCCAAATGGACTGACCAGGAAGAAACAAGTTTGGAGTTAAACCACTTTCTTTGGGGTTTTTTTTCTTTTTTTTCCTTAATTTATCCTTCATATTGCTTCCTGTTTGGACCAAGCATACTTTCTTTATTTTATTTAGTTATCTCTATACCTTATTCATATCTGTCAACAAAAAATGCACATCGCAGTCACACACCAAAGTGCAGTCACACACCAAGGCACAGCCGCAGAACTCACAGAAAAAGTAAAAGAAACTGTATTAATGTCATTTCTATAGTCAGGGGAGAAGTGTCCCAGTCCCTTTTCTAAAAATAATGATTCATACAGGTGACATATCTGAATTTCACTGGAGTTATCAAAAGAAAAAAGTTGTCATTTATGGAAATTGCTTCCTGCTATTGAAATAAAATGCTTTAAATCACAGTTCAGTTCATTCACACATTTCTCCCATAAAAATCACTCTTACATATAAGGAAATGGGGAAAAAACAGTTATATTAATCCACTCTCAATCTGTGTGATCTACACAAATAACAAACATAAACCCTTTCCCGGTCATCTATTCCTATTAAAAATAGATTGAAAGTATTTACTACATCCTAGAAAAACAGTATGAAAAAGAGCAAAATTAGCTGCTCCTGCCGTTCATAGCAATGATAAGCTGATAAATAACCTCACCATATTGTCTTGTCAGGCATATCTAATAGAGATGAAGAAGTCTTTAATTAGGGCATTAATTCTACACTGCACTGCAGTTGCAATGCAGCCTCTCACTGACAGGTGCAATACGTGGGTGCAAATTTCTTGGCATCAGCAATCTACTCTTTTGAATTTACATTGCTAAGCAACATCATTACTTTGATTGACTTATGTACAGTGCTACACTTTCACCTCTTATGTACGAAAAGAAAAGATAGATTCTGATTTCAGTGCCACAGCTTTACACAGATGTAGTTTCAATTAATTAAGTGCACTTACTCTTAATTTACACTCATGGAAGAAAAATAATTTTCTTGATTACCCTCTTATTTAAAAGCTCTAACTCTTTTGAATAGAATAAAGTTACACTGGTCTAAAACTCACATGACAGTTAGGGGCATAGTTACATGTATTTTTCCACAAGAAGGTGGCAGCTGTCCTCAAAGTGTAATGTGAGTTAACTAGGAAAAGGTGATTGACTGATTCTGAGGTTAATTACTTGTTGGGATGCTAGAAAGCCTATGCTAACAAGTGCTGCTTATAACTAACAAGTGCCAATTATTTCCTTATATTCTGGTACACATTATATTATGCTAGGCACTATCCAAACATCCAGAAAGATCCAGGCATCCCTGCCCTGATCTGATGAGTTAATGATTTAAGAAAACCATGCTAGTTACTCAGGAAGATGGCTCAGTGCATGCTCCTTATCACAGATGTACAACTCCTCTTATAATTTTGTGACATAAGCCTTTGGTAAAATTATCAATGTATGAAAACGTATTCAGAATAAAAGTGTAAATAGTTGTCTGATCATAAACTTTGTTTTCTCTGCTGCTAGCCGAAAGTTTACATGAGCAGATTATGCTTATTGTGTTATTATTAGAAGCCAGTGGAATCTTTAAAAGAGGTGATATTTTAATCCTGCTTCCACATCTATATGTAGAAAAAAAAAAAATTCTACATATAATTGGTGACCAAGTGTACCTACAAGGCTAAAAAAATGTCCCACATAATAGATAGATTATTATGTAAAATATTACCTAATATTTGTATAATGCATTCACCTGGCTTGAAAATATGCTGACAGAACTAGAATGCATAATGTCATACATTTTAAATTGATATTAAATTCATAATTTTGTTCCTGAAACATAAGTAAATACAAATTTTAATTGCATTAATAAAATGTGAATTATGAAAGCAGAATTGCACTGACTGATGCAGATTTTCACTATAATAATAATGATTTAAAATAAGATTAAAAAGTAACAGCTCCTAAAGAAAGAGGGAGTTAATGTACTGAAAATAATAGTACAAATCCAGCCTATCCCCTGCTCCTAGACAAGTTGTCTACCCTCTATCAGTCAGAATAAAACAAGCAAAGTTGACCTGAGTAGAGAATTTACCAAGCTTTCAGAATTTCTTTGCAAGAAATCTTACAGTGCTTAGTAAAACTGCATGCCTTATCTGTAATTCCTTGTCTAATTTCAAAATACGTGTATGTAATGGCATCACAACATAGCATCAAAGTTGAAAGCCCTTGGAAATGTATTAATTGCGAAAGCTGGGAATTATAACACCATCTTTCCCTTTTCTGACTGCTAAGACATAGAACATAGAAATATAGAAAAGTAAAAATTGCCTAAGGTGCGGTTTGATCTCTCCTGGTCCTGCAGTGCAGAGAGCGTTTCAGCATACTGCTAACCTGAGAATTCAAAATAATGCAACACAACTTCCCTAACCATGAAGCTTGCTCAGTAGGCATGGGTGATAGAACACGGTTGGGTGAGGTGACCATAAAACCAAAAATATATAAGAAAATCCAAAAAAGTTAAAATTATATTTGCAAATATTGCATCAGTATTCTTAGACTGTTTTAGAATAGATATGTGCATTTCTGTAGCCATCAAACACTTAACAAAAGATAACTCCTCTAGGTAATTTGCAAACTACAGTATCATCTAGATATATGTCAGTGTAAATCAGGAACCTTCAGTTTTTTCTAAACAAGTATGCCATAATCTTTCCTAGCCCTGTTTCCTTCAGACCCTCATAAATCTACCATATTGCTCTGTCTCCTCAGAATGCAGTCAAATTCACAAATATTTTAAAGGTATAGTGAAATACACATATAGCAAGTCTATCATCCTAGTAGGAGTTCATAATTTCCTTCACCTGCAGTATATATTTCATTTTAACACATGTTTAATAGACACCAACTAATCATGTTTAAAGGCTACCTCTTTATTATTGCCCTTTATCCATAAACTGCACTTTTTTGCTGACCTTAATATATAAGGTGAAGATAGGCAATCGTTCCATATAAATGCTTACATATATGATTTTGACTTTAGGATATGTAAGTTAGAACTGGGTTGACTGTTCATATCTCATATTTTCTTAATTTCAAAGTGCTATTGTTGAATATATTTCTTTTTGTTCTAAACCAGCTAATATTCTCAGAAATACCACTGACCCTACAATTCAATGCCTTCATTTTTTGTATACTCTGTATTTTATAAAAGGATAAAAACATAATGATATTTATAATTTCAGATCTTTTAAGAATAAAAGACTATGTGAAATATATAATATAAAAACTCCCTTTTTCTGGAATCACAGTTTTGTATTTATTGAATGCGTTCACAGGCTCCCTTAGGATGTGAAATGTATGGAAATGTATGTGCATTACTAAAGAAAGAACTAAATTTATTCTTTCCCCACATCATGCTCGTCTTTGCAGTAGAGGTTTTTAATTCAACACAGAGCTAGAATGAGATGAAGCCAATTTCCTGCTCTATATGTGTGACAAATGCTAAAAGTGGCACAAGATTAACAAATTAGTTGATGTATATATCTTTAAAGATTTTTTTTACTATGTCCCAAATCAAAATGCAAGCTTTATTGAAAATGAAGTTTTCTTTAGAGTTAAGTATGAAATAGGAATCTTATATATCTCTGTAGTTTTAAAATGAAATGATGACACATATGAAAACTAAACAACAGCAACCCGAAAAAAAAAAAAAAAAAGACTTTTATGGCACGTTAATAATAACTTTTCGTGGTAAAAAATGTAGATTTAGTGACTAAATCTGATATTTTAAGAAGAAATTTGCTGTGGAAAAGTTAATTATTTCAGTACAGAAGTATTTCTCTCAGACATAAATACTGACAATGTATTAACTACCAAAATATGAAAGTCTTCCTTGTTAAGCCATGTGTCACATAGAAGGGGTTTTTTAAATGTGTATGGAGAGATCTACAGTATAGACATGTGTGTCATTATAGAAAGGTTTCTTTATGATGGTTTGAGACAAAAACTATGGAACTTGACCTTTTTAGCTGACATAGTAATCACCTACTTGATGTAATCCAGATATCTAACACCAAACAATAAAAACATCTGTGACAACAAAGCCATGTAAAGCTTGTGGAATTATTTAATTTTTTAAAAAAACTATAGCAATATTTAATAATCAGATAAGCCTGGATTGGTTCTTCTTACACAAAAACTTTTGCGCTTTGCAAATGCTGGTTTTAAAGGGTAATTAACTTAGACGTGAAAGCCTTTTAAGCTCTTGTGCATGTGTTTTGGAGTTACATCATTCATTCTCCTTTTAGGACCTTGTCAGAGTCCACCTGTTTTGCTTTTGCTTAAATTACATCAAAATAATAGCTTTCTTTAGAGAGAAAAAAAAAAAAATCCTACATTTCTACTGCCTGTATCCAAACATGATAATATGCTTAAAATTCAAGAGGAGCCATATTCAGGTTGCATGTCTCAGTCACCCAATCTCCTTTTCACATATCTGTTCATGTTGACAGACTATGTCATAATACATCAACAGAAAGATCAGCATAGAAGAACAAAAATTCATCGCCTGACAGCAAGAGGAAAACTGATTTCTACTATTAAATTAGCAAAAATATACCAATACGTCACTACCAATAAGGACACTACAGCTAAAAGCATTCACCATATTATAATTCTGAATTAGCATTGGGAATTTTTTGTTTCAATAATCTTTAAACAGAAAAAAGGTGTGGGAGAGGAAGAGGGTAAACCCAATGATGTCTACATCTTTCCAAGTAAAGAATGAATTTCTGCCAAACTATGCTATTCCATTTTAGTTTTCTTAATATTTTAAATATTAGTTCTAAATATTCATGTAATTAGATAACACTGAGCACTGTTTTTTTGCAGTATTCATTTCTGACGGGGGCTCTTCCTTATGAGGTCAAGGAGATATGTGGAAAATGCTCTGTATCAATAGAGTACATCTGCTTCTTTATATCTGAGAATTTCTACTCATGTAAAAAGTATTCTGACTCTCTCATTGCTAGATATAATTTTAATATAATATATTGAGCAGTGGTGTTTCACTAGGAATTTAACAATACCTGGAATAAATAATGTCTTTTGCAGCCCGGGGCAACATCTGCCACTTATGCATTAATTCTGCCCCTGTTTGAACACTCTACAACATATGCACTTCTCTTTTGTCTGTTATCCTAGAGTTGTGTTATTCCCAAATATTGACATCATCTACTTTTATCAGCACTAACTGCTCTGAAGCTTCCTAGTCTCATGCTCAGCTCTATTTCTTTCTATTGATTATCTTCCTCACTCCAGCAGGTAGCTAGCCAGTGAGGCTGTCCTGAGAAATAGCTTCCAATGACTTTATACGCACAATTTACACGGAATTGTTTAAAGAAGATATTAGCCTCAATACAAATCAGTGAACCTCATTTAGTCAATACTGCACAATTCAGCTGTTGGCACCCTGTCACATGTTAGTCTTTAAGTCAACTACCATACCCAATCTGCACATTAGGCATAGTATTTAGTTTCATATTAAAATGAGGCTAGTTTTTCACTTTTCTTTTTGAAATCTATTCAATATACTTTTTATATCACCTCATTGAACCATATGATAGTAATACAATTTTAAGTATAAAAACCTGAGATTAAATGCTCGATTTTTGACAGTGTCCTTAAATATAATAAATTCAAAGGGAAATACTGTTAAGTTAAAATGGAGTGTTTTTCATTAAGTCCAATCAAATGGTAGACAACAAAGGATCTTTTATTTGAGAATATGAAGTGAAAATGAAAACCAGAAAACCTTTACTAAGAAAAGGTCTAGCTAAATTATGTTGGAAGGAGGTCTCCAGATTGAATCTGGGTGTTTCTTTTGCTAAAAATGAATTAAACTAAGATGAACTATGGGAGAATAGTTTACAAAGAAGGAAAACCTAGTGCTTTATAAAGATGAAAACAGGGCCTAAATACAGTTAACTTGGAATTAAAACTACAAAGAAAGATCAAATATTAAAAAAAAGAAAAAAAAAGCCGTGCTGTAGCACCTAAACTGTTTTTTCATCATCAAGACAAGAGAGTTTGGGGAATTCTTTTTTTTTGCTTTTGTCCTTTCTGCATTCCACAGCAGAGCTCTAAAACCTTAGTTAGACATTTATACACAAATTCATTTTTTACTTTAAGGCTACCACAGTAAGATTGAAGCTATGACTTAGTCTACAGCTAAAACATAGAAGAAAAGCAAAGTGCATGTGCTTATCTCTGAATCTGTTACTTGACAAATAGATACCTTTTCTGCTGTTTTCAATCTGCACTAGATTCACATGTGTTAGTGTATGTAGTATATCTATAATGATTATACTACAATTTCCATGTGCACCCTTCAGCACCAGGATAAAAATAGGTGCTCTTCTATTTCTTAGAATAAAAATATTTGGTTTTGCTGTATTTGAAAAAAAAAAACAAAAACTAAAACAAAATAAAACAAAACATAACAAAAAAAGAGGTCTGGGAGTATAAGAAAAATTTTAAAAAAAGAAAAATAATAACGAAAAAGACAACAAAGCAGAAATCCCTTCTCTATAATATGTGGTCGATATTTTAGAAAATGAAAAAAGGCAAAATGCAGAATCCTCTTTAAGTCCTGACGAGCAGTCATCTGAATTTACTAATACACATCTAAATGCATTTGAGAGAAGGTAAAAATTCTGTAACTAGTTAGCTACTGGAAATACTGATATCAGGCTATAAGCTTTATCCTAAATGTTGTAATTTGAATATAAAAATAGGAGCATTTTGCGTGACCTCTACTCCCTGCTCTTTTCCCTTTAAAGCTCAATGAGTGGTAGCTAAGGTTCTGAACCCTAGGTAGGAGAAAAATGCTGAAAGATGACCAGTCTAGCCTTCCTAATACATCTTCGTATGCACATACACACGTACTTTCTCACGCACATACACCTTTATCCCAGCCTGACATTCATAGAAAAGCCTTTTCCCTTCTCTAAGCTTCTACAAGACTCATTTCAGAAACTAAAGGTGGAAAAAAAAAAAAAAAAGGACAGGGAGGACAGAAATAGCTGCACATTCAGGTAGCAAAAAGGCAGGTGTGGTATGGAAACACCTTGTGTCTGCTGCAATGTGCTTGCTATTGAAGGATTTGATGGCTGTTTTCCATGGGTCTAAATATGTTTAGGATAAATGCTTTTGGAAAGAGAAATCTTGCAGATACTGTTTGGTCTATTACTTGGGTTGAACTGCATATTTAAAACAAAAGTTACACTGTTCTCACTGTCTTTCAGCTACAGTCTTCTGTTCACGTACTTATCCATTAACTATAATTCTCTTCCAAAAGCATTAGTAATTAATAACGTAGATACAAATTCTTTTATTCATTTATTATGCAAATTTCATCTTGGGAAATCTTGCAAAATGTTTGTATGCATTCAGCGATTAAATATGTTGTAATGGTTCTTTTGGATAAGCAAGGGTATTGATGTAGTAAAGCACACAGTGAACAGTACAGCATTTGTGGAATGATACAGCATGTGCAGTAAAACAACAGGCATTCTAAAAGTTCACAAAGACAGTCTGATGTTGCTGTTTTCTTAAGGAATTTAAAATACCTTTAGTGATTATTGCCTATCTTTAGTGATTATATTATTTTGTTGTGACAGGAAAAAGAACCACAAAATTTCTTGCCATTGTTCATCCTATTTATGCTCATTATTAGAGATATATGGATTCATTCTATGCTTGAGTTAAGCTGTACTGATCATGTTTTCCATAGTCTTGAAATGGTAACTGGACTTGAAATATAAAAGAAAACCCTAGGTAGTAGACTAGTAGTAGTTGATATTTAGGAGAAAGAATAGCTTTTCTACTTGAAACTTGAAAGTGTATCCCAAACAAATGTATTATTTTGTTTCTTTAATGCAAGTATTTATACTTTCATATCTCAGGATTTCTTTAAAATGGGTCCTTGCTACACCCAAATGTGTGTGTGAATAATTTAGAGTTAAGTTTCCCTAGCTATTTACGTTGAGAATGTACTCCTAAAAATACCTAATGAAAAAAAAAAAAAAAAAACAAAAAAAACAAACAACAAACCATTGTTATTCTCCCCCAAAATCAACCTTATTAAAATATGATTGTGTTATTTATCAGTAGGCATTGTTAGTTTCTCTACTTGATTAGCTTTTGTTTAATGCTCATGAATTTAAATGCAGAAATACTTGGCTTTTTTGATTTTTAGACAGTTATCAGTCAGCATTACTGTATCAATTTCTCATCAGAAAATACAGATGCATGTTAAAACCACTTTAACAAACATGGAGTCTCTACATGGGACCACATTATCAAATGCTAATTATATCCTTAAGGTAAGCATTAACTGGGAAAAAAATAATCAAACTGTTTACAGAGCATGCAAATCTCAACTGCATATAAAACTGCCTACACTGCTTCCTGCTTTCCTTCTTCAGTCTCACAGTTGTTTATACAGTACATGGAAATATTATAAAACTATTAAAGATATTTTAATTATAGATCTTTTCCTGGTATGACTAGCTTGGTGTAAATATGTCAACATAATGATCTAAGAACCAGTGGTTGTGTGCCAGTTCATATTGTATAGTTTTAAAGACATGTATGTAGCATGCTTTTTTTGTGTGTGCATGTGTCTACAAGAGAGTTTGTCTGCATGTTTGTATATACCTCATTTCATCACCACTGAAGGGGGAGATGTGCATAGTGTGAATAGCCTAGTGAGAAAAGACAGAGTAAGGTCTGAGGGTGGAAGTGAGCAGCATTGCCTTTTGAAGGAGCACTACTTGACCAAAGAATTGCCCTCCAGTTTGAGAGAGGAGGATGGGAAGCGGCAGTACAAGGGGCATGGCAAGAAAGGTGCCATACTGCAGCCCACTGAAGTCACTTGTGGTTAGAAAGCACATTTTAACAGAAAGTTTTAGATATACAGTGCTTAAGGTCCTTTGAGCCACAATAAAGGAATCACAGCCCCGCAAATCAGGCTTCCTAATAAGACTACATTTTGGGGTTTAAAGTTAAGTGGCAAACCAGACGCACCATTTCATTGGAATTCTGAAGATAATTCTAAAATGATGCTCAGCTGGTATAATATGTTATTTTGTGTTCACAAGATGAAGTGGAATTTAGATTTTTAAAAGGGGAAAAAAAATTGAAGAGTTTCAAGGGAGGCCTATTTAGTTTCCACCTAATTTAAAAATTAGTCTTGGCTGTCTTCTCACTCCATCAGTCCTTGAATCAAAATTCCAAATCAGAATCTATTATTTTCTTACCCATGTTAAGCAGCGTTAAGTAGAGTGAATGGCTTTTATTTACATTAAGGAACCAATCCTACAGTTTTCACACAGGAAAAACACCCTTTGGAGTCAATAGCAATTTATGCCATTTATCTTAGTATGTACAAAGCTTAAAGATTGTAAGCCACATTGTTAATTCAGTATTTACCATACTTCTACAATAAAATAAAATGTTAAAATAAAATGAAAAAGAAAACACCTTTCAGTTTCAGCATTACTGGATACCTTTTATTATACTAGATTTCACTGCCTTTCAGAAACACACCAGAAAGGAGCACAGCTTTCAGGTCCATGTTCCCTTTCTCCCTCTTTCTCCCTCTACCTCTCACCTGTACCATTCTGATGTTAAATTTGATGCAACCTATTTAGTTTTTAAATAACCTTAAACTATTGAACTCTTCGCTAGTTTGAACGGGAGACAATGTCATTGAAGCAAATCTGGTTAACAAGGTAGTTATTAGCTTTTGCAACATTCTTCAAAATGCTGGCAACCAGCAGCTCCTCGCTGCACCACGCAAATAGCAGTATTTAATATTAAGCCTCTGCTTAAGAGTGGTTCTATCGAAACTGATTGGTCACATTACCAGAAAGGGTATTGTTTTTAGAAAGTATCCAAGAGCCACCTAAAACTTATTAATTCATAGAAGTGAAAGAACGAAAATATTTTCCAGTAGTTACCCACTGTAGAAACATAGGCTGTTGCTGGTGTTGAAAAGACAGGGTTGGAACCAAGAAAATCCTTTTTCTTGCTTCCACAAAAGGTTTTGGGCCTAATTATTTTTAAGTATAATCCAGCCAACATCTTCTCATGCTTAGCTGCACTGAGTGACACTATTTGTGATGCCCAGTCTGCTGAAACTGAGCAGGTTGCTGTCAGTTTAAAAATGACTATAATAAAAGTGACCATGAAGATGGATCTTGTGATTTTGTGTTTCTAATCAGTCATCTGTGAAGAACACTTTTGCTTTGATTCAGCAGACTGGTGACAGCCATGATTGATAGTGCATGAGGATGAAAAAAGGTTATTAACTGTCTTCCTATTAAACTCAATGTATTACCCCTCTAGGTGCATCTCATACTTTAACTTAAAGTACTTACTCAGGTAAGGTCAAGAATGAACTCTATAAACACAGTATCCATCCTGTTGTAGATGATCCAGGAACTCTAATGTTAAATTTTGAAAGTTCAGCATTAAACCATATCTGATCCCTGCTACCTTAATTACTGTACCAAAACCAAAAATGAAACAGACTTTTGCAGGCATCTCAATATATAGCTGCACACAAATATTTTCGTGTGAAAAAGGGACAAATCAATTGTTTCTGTGCATTTGTGCATGTACATACACATGCATATATTTTACTTATTACAATAGCCATAAAATAAAAGTTTGATTAATCTTAACAAAAGGAATGTGGAACAGGGATAAGAAGTGTCTGTGTGCCTAAAGTATGACTCTTACACAGAAAACAGCATTTAAACTGCCAGTAGTAAAATGCCAGTAGTTAATGTCATTATCAACTGGATCAGGTGCAATTTAATATATTATGAAGGCTTCCTATTAAAAGAAAATCCAAATGTTTTAACGTAAATGGAAAAACATCTGTTTGTTGCCTCATAGCTTGTTTTAGGTTTAGGTTTTAGTTCCTTCTTTTTATTGATGATTTGTTTAGCAGTCAATACTCATAATTATCTACTGTAAAAGGAAAATTGTATGAATATTATTTTTTTTAATGATTATTTGGCAGAAATACTAATTCCTAGGGTACTTTTAATGTCTAAGGATGTCTCTGTGAAGAGATAATTTTAAAGAAGTTTAAGGACAAAAGAGTGAAATGCTTTTTCTGTGTTTGTTATTACTGAAACCAGAAATTAACTGAAAGGGGAAAACTGTCCATATCATGTATGCAGGTTTGCATCTTTTTAGAGTCACAAGTTTATTTTGAAAGTAAATATCTAAAACTCATGTGACACCTTTTTAGAATTAAGGTTTTTACACACAATTCTTCATAATCAAAAAGAATTTAAATTTTGAATTTGATTTTATCTTTATGAGTACATTTCAAATAATCTTTGAATTTGTTTATGCAGAACTTACATAACAATCGTTTTCTGTTAATATAAATAGATTAAAAAATCAAAAATCCTATCATTCTACCTACAGTGTGCACACTGTTATCTGAAGGAACATATATACACAATTGTTCAAAATAGGCTCTTTCCACATCAGGTACAAGATCTCCCCCAAAATACATATATTCCATACCTATCTTTCAGTGTATTAAAACATACTTTTACTTTTAGTTTTGTAATAGTATTTAATTTCCTCTTTTAAATTAGATGAAAACTATTTCTTCACTTATTAAAATAATTTCAGAAGGAAGCAAGAATATTATTCCAAGCTTAGCTCATTTTGGAGAAAGAAGGAAAAAGTAAATCTCTACCTTGACTACTTTATAATGTACTGTCATGCCTAAAGTCTGCAACATAAGAAAATGTTTTAATTTTTTCAAGGTGTTCCTGAATGTCGGTAGTTGCTTTTATTTTGATTTTAGTTTCTTAAAGCATTCATAGTGGGTTAAAAAGAATTCAGAATAGATATCTACCTAATATGAGGATGCTGTCCCACTAGAAGTGTTAAACAATCTTTTGTAAGATCTTTATTTCTGGAAAGTGTGTTCCTTTCAGGTGCAGACCTGGGAATAGGCACCAATTTTCCCTTCAGTAACATTTCTGCTTTATAATAAATTGCAATCCTATTGTAGCCCCATGTGGATTTACAACTGGCAGGCTTTCTCTCTGACAATTTGGGGTCACTGTGTATATAGGTGAGCAATAATTTCAGGGGTGATGGAGGTATTGACAGAATTTAACAGTCTAAGTTCCCAGGCAAATATTTGCAAAATGTACACATCTTCATTGGGTTTTAGTTAATAAGACTTCTGAATGATATTGCTTGCCTTGTTTGTGCATTGTTTTTTTATCCAAAACTATCTAAAATATTCATTCCTATTTGTGCCTGTGTCGCTACCACGAAGTGCTGAAAGTAAAACCTATCATCCCTCCCTAAAGCACATTTCAAAAAAGAAGAAAGTTATAGCTATTAGTGTCTTAGTCCAAAAATACATATAGCATGGTTCCAGTGAACCAGAATTGTATGAACTAGGTGACAGCATTTGTTTGGTGTAACATTATAGGTGCCTGGAACAAATAAAGCCATTTTATCAGACTTCTCATCAAACGAAGGAGGCCCTGACAGTGTTGAGATTTTCTGACAAAGGGACAGATCTACATTTAGTCTCTCAAGAACGGACTGGCAGGATTGGGCACATTCTGTTCACCTCGTGTGTATAACCTATAGAGAAAAAGTAAGTCTAAACATAACTCCAGCCATATGTAAAAGAGTGGAAATGTTTCAGTCGCTGTGAATGAAATTAATAAATGTGATTTTTTTCCTCCAGCTTCTTAAATTGTCACAAGGACAAAACAGAAGAACCCAAATAATGAAACAAAGGATGGGGTAGGGCCATTTAACCTGGGGCACTCATTTCCTTGGTTTAAGGTTTATTTAAAATGTAGAACAGGTCTGAACCGTCAAATCCAGTGGTATCCTTTGAAACACTTCTTTATTCTAGCACTCACTACACACACGAAAAGCAAATCCTGCAATAAACTGCAGGCTAAGTGCATGTGGCCCAACCAGGATCATACAAAGGCGACACACGTAGCATGTGTCACAACCAGCAGCACATGAGTGACTTCGCCAGGGGGGACCCCTCATCTAGATCCTACTCCAGACAATCAAAGCACAATAACGAAAAAACAAGGAAAAAAAATAAAAGAAAGAAAGAAAAAAAGGAAACAAAAAAAAAGAAGTCGGTGATGAGTGGGGGAGTAAGGACCAGACCCCAAACCCCACCTCTGCCCCCCAGACCAAGGAGGGCAGTTACAACAGCTGGGAAAGCCGACCTCCTTCCCGCGAAGAGGACGCTGGCAGCGGAGGGCACGCAGAGCTGGGCAGTTCACGCCCTCCAGCACGGAGCTACGCGGGACACGTTGCTCTCGGTGCAGGGGCCTCACACCTGCCGAGACCGCGGAGGAGACAGCACGCACACCCCTCCCGCTCCGTGCTCCCTCTGTCCAAGCCTCCCGGGCCCCCCGCCCCAGGCAGCCCCCGCCGGAGGAGCCGCTGCTCCCTGGCGCCGTGCGGCGAGTCCCGCGGGAGCGCAGCGCCTGCGGCCGGTCCCCGTGCGGTGTCCAGGGTTGCCATAGCGCCGGCTCCGCGGCGCGGGGGCGCTGCCCGGCAGCACGCGGGAGGCAGAAAGAAGTTGCCGCTGCTCATCCCCGCGGGAGCGGCAGCAGCGGCACGGAGGTTCCGCGGGGCTCCGCGCGGCCGGCCCTGCCGAGCCTCGCAGACATTGCGCTGTAGGAAGAGTGGGGCCAGTAATGAATTCCAGCAGAGAGCTGGAAAGGAAGCATTTTTCAGAGAACTGCCATATTTAACATTGACCACACTAAAGATGTTATTAGTGAAAGGGGGTGGTGAGGGCAGAGGGGGATGCGATAAGGGAAAATAGATAATGACACATAATCCAAACCAGAAGTTTGAAACCAAGTTACTTCGTAGAAATGAGCCACAAGCTCAACTTTTATTTTATTTTATTTTTTTTTTACTTTTTTTCCACCACTCTTTCGTGGGCGGGGGCTGAAAGTCGGGGAGATAAACTTCTGAAGAACAGAAATATTCTTCTAGCAACAGGGTAAATAGAATAGCTGAACTGAAACAATGAAATACATGAGGGTAGGGAAATGCAAAGGACATACTACTATTTAGAAACCCCAACGGAAATTGTAAAGTAGGAAATGAAAAGAAGGAGGAGAAACATTTCTGTTGTATATTAAAGGGAATCAAGATTAGCGGGAGAAAGGGGGGAAATAGCTGCGGAAGGTCTAGAATAAAGCACCACTGAAGAGTAGCCAATGCTTAAAATATCCCAACTGAGAGAGTCGTGTGCTCATGCCTTCAACACGGGTGTATGAAAGGGAAATCAGTAGGGATAATTACTAATATAGCACATGTCCGGAGGAACCAGTCCAAAATAAGAGATAAATTTGGCTGGTGAAGACAGATAGGAAAAGGCTGGAAGAAAACTGAGGAATACAGAGACCTGAGAGGAGAGGAAGAGAATTAGAGAAGTCAGGCTCCCAGAGTAGAGGAAAACTTAAGAGGACCGGCTTGATGGGGTGGGGGGAGAGGGCGGAGGGGGAGAATAGCTACGGCAGAGATGGGAAGAGAGGAGGAAAGTGAGAGAGAGAAAGGGAATAGAAGATATTAAGGAGAGCAAATAAACCAGGGAGAGAGAATAGTTGGAGCGGATGGGAAGAAAGGAAAGCAGGAAAGGTAAACTGGGAAAGAGGGAAGGAGGGACAGAGGGAGGGATGTGGGGAGAGAAGGAAGGAGACAGAGGGAGGAGACAAGGGCTGAAGTCTCCCAGCCTGGGGAAGGTGCAGTATAGAGCAAGAGAGAGCTCACTCTGAGGGTTAGGTTAGATTTCCAGAGCTCTTAGAGCTCATCGACCAGCCCGCTGGAGTCACTATTCAACCCGAGTCCCAAACACACGCCTCACTAACTACTTTACAGCCACTTTCATTGATTTTCTTTATCAAATAAACATAATACCCGTTACAGCAACACTTCCTCTTCGCACAGCCAGAATGCCACAAGCTCTGATTGCTGCATTTCTCCGGCTTGCAGTTCCCCACCCTCCACCCCTAAATAAATTGTGTTCTTTCACTTAAATGGTCAAATACATTATTGCTTGCTGAATTTTTCTGTAATCTGGAAGGCACACTGCGAGCTAGGCAAATCGTTTCAATTATAAGGTAAAGGGTCCCCATCGTCCTGGCGTGAAAACACATTGTTTTCCCCACATTTCCAAGGGTGGCTTATATATTTACATACTTATTTTCTGCTAATAAGTGGTGAATTAATTTAAAGGGAGACGTCAAATTGAACCCTTCCATCTGAAAAATGCAGGGGGAAAAAAAAAAATCCATGCAATTTTAGCACATGCACCTAAACTGTCACTTGATCTAAGCATTTCATCCTCAAAATTCAATTTTATTAAAAAAAAAAATCCCCTAAAAGTAGTCCCCTTCAAAAGCTGTTTTTGAACCAGGCTCTTCCATATATGTCAAAGGGCTGTTGAATTATTCATTATTATAATTACTATCATCATTGTCATTATCCCTTTCCATGTGGAAATAATTTTATTATCGTAATTTGATATTTGAAGAATTTCCTGTTAGTCGTTTGATAATAATTTTTTTCTACAGAAAATAAGTTTTGTTTATAAATGAGAGAAAAATATTTTAAATGCTTTTATGTTTACTATAGATTTCCGTTTATCTAATCGATAGGAATGCCAATAAATCGATTAAAGGTTTAGTGTTTTACAAACAACCATTTTGTGCTTTTTGATTTTACGTTCAGAATGATTTTAATAAAGCTAATGCCTTCTCTGAGCGTTTGTTCACTCCAAACCTAGTATTCCATCATTTCTGTTATTTACAATTGCAATTTTAAGTGTTCCTAATGAGAAAAATAAACACAAATAAAAGAAGGAAATAATCTGATTAAATTACTTTGTGCCTGTGGTCAACATATTTAGGCAAAGCCCTTAAAAATCTTGGTGAATTATATGCGATCATACAGTGATTGCGGAATATTAAATTAAACTTAGATAAATCCGCATTGAAGGAGGCAGCACCCAATCCTGAATTTATTTCCCATTTTCTATAACAGCATCACTGCGCTCCTCTCTTTGCAATGACAATGTGCCAAATCTAGGCATTTTGAAAACATTTTCCATATGCTTTAACTGGAGACTGATAGACAAAGAAGAAAAGGAGATGATCTTTTTTCTCTTGAGGTATATTTCCTTTAACTTTTCCTCCAACCTTTTCTGCTCTTCATCATTTTTAAACAAAAGTTTAAAAATCATTAGGACCTTTTTTTTTTCATTTACATTTTTTTTTCTCCTTATCGCGTAATCAGTTCCTGAGCTGTGGAGTTTCAATTACGCTTTAATACAGGACTATAGAACTATCATTTCTATACCTTGGCGGACAACATTTTGGGGAGAAACCATTGATTCATTTAGTTTTCGCTTGCTGCTTTTTGTAATTAAAGATGGTTTTAATTATACTTTTTTGTAAGTCAGATCAGATGTGCTGCTTGCTTGCTGGAAGGTTTTTTTCTTTTAACGGTGCTTTTAATTTATGTGTAGTTTTTACGGATAACACAGAGGTGGTGGCTTTTATTTAGCTGTAAAATCCACACGTTTTCTTTGAAAACTTGGCTCCTTGGACGAAAATAACTTTTTCTGGTTGCTTTATAATCGCTGTTTGTCGCAGAGGTAGTTTAGCATATTGTCTACACAACAAGGATTCCTGGTTTATTGGCGGTGTGGATTGTTGGATTTAGGTATAAATATTTCATAACTTTCCTGTTTCTGCAGTAAGATCGGTAGTTTTATCGGCTTTTTCTCCCTTTCTGTCTGTCTTTCTACCAGAATCGTTTTATTTCTGAAGTCTCTTTTTGTCCTTTTCCAGGAGAGAATGTAAAAATTTTTCCCTTGGATATATCACTGCTGGAAATATGCTCTTGGGCTTTCTGGAGGGGATGAGGGGGAGCGGTGGCAAGCGGTCGTTTTCCTTTATTTGCATAAGAGCTAGTGAAGTGCCTATGAAGTTGGTGAATTGCTATTGTTTGGGGCTAGTCCTGACTGTTTTTGTTTATAAACACTGGGGTGGTTGCCGGGAGGGGAGGGAGGTCAGAGCTTTGACAGTGCTCTGACCTCTGAAAGCCCAGAGGGCGCCTGGCTCCTTCACCCTCGCCTTTCTCTCTCTCCCTCTCCCTTTTTCTTCCCCTTCCCACCCAAGGCCAGGAGCTCAGGTTCAGGGCATTTAATCCCCGCGATCTGCCCAAGAAAGGAGCTGGAAAAGGGCTGTTAAGGCTCCGGAGGAAACGCCGGCAGCAGACTTAGACCTGGAAGGCTTTTATTTATAGTAACGTCCGGGTGCGCGGTTTTGTGTGGCTCCAGCCAAAATAACAACAACAGCAGCAAAAAGCCCATCGGGAATGGCACTATTTAAGCTCAAAATCTCAGAGAGGTGTCTGTACTCCTCGGCTGTGATTTTTCTCTTAAGTCACTGCTCGTTAGACGCACTTTCTGGAGGTGAATGCCAAATCTGGGACAGTGAGGGCAGAATTGAAATGCAATCTATTATTGTTGTTTTATTTCTTCTTCCTTTTTTTTTTTTTTTTTTTTTCCCTGAACAAAACTTTCCAGGAATCTGATCGGGGATTTTTGTTTTCTTTCCCTCCTCCCCTCCTCTCCCCCCCCCCCCCCCCCCCCCCTCCCCCGTCTCCCTTTTCAGTGTGTACTGGAATGTGTTTGATTTGGGTTGATTTGGGGAGTTGGGGTGGCGTTGTAAATTAACAATAGATTTGTAAACGTGATACCTGCAAAGAAATGAATAATTAATAGTAGCCAAACGTTTTGGGCTTAGAGTCAATTTCATCTCGGGGAAAAAAAAAAAAAAAAAAAAAAAGAGGAAAAAAGTACAGGAGATTGCTATCAGGTTTAAGTATGTTTTGAAAAGAAGTTGCTGAGTTAAACAAAAATGTTAGTTAACACACTGCCTTTGTCAAATAGCCCCCGGGAGGAGAAGAGACAACAAAAAGGAGAGGAGGTGGGGGCTGGGGATCTGAAAGTGTCTGTAGCTCAGATAAAGGGTCTGTAACACTGAAATCTTGTAATACCTCGTTTCAAACTGAGCTCATCTATAGACTTACGGAACGCAGTAAAAAGACACAGATCCCCTTTCCCTTGGGTTGGGGTCTGGGAGAGGAGAAGGTGGGGGCAGGGGACGCTTATTAGGGTATTATATCGGGTTATTAAAAAGGGGAGCGGCTGTGGCTGTAATTATGCAGATCCTTGTGCCCCTGTGTGTCCGCAGCGCAGATTTAGGGAGTGAAATTAGCTTGGCGGAGATACGTGGTGTAACAGAGCCCGGTTTGGGCTAGGATTTCTTTGTCTATTAAAGAATGGTCAGCCCCGGGCTCTGGCCCCCACCAGCTCCATCTCGCCCAGGCCAATAAGCTTTCTTTGGGGCTGAGGCTGGAGGTGGTGGACAGAAAAGGCTGAGGTTTTTTTTTTTTTTAGTGTCCTTTCCCTTTTCCCTTTCCCTCTGTTTGAAATGTAACGTCACCATCAAGAGCTTTTAGTGGTTTCAACAGGAGGATCAGGAAAAAAAAGAAAAAAAAAAAAAGCCAACCAAAATGTGTAACTGTGCCTGCAGGAGAAGTTCTGAGAAGGTGGGTGGGGGGCCACCGAGACCAGAGAGGAGCTGAGAGGTTAGGCGAGAGTCCTCGGGGGCGATCAGCTGAGTGAGTGAGGGAGGAGAGAGGGAGAGGGAGCCGGGCCGGGCCGGATCGGGCCGCGCCGCCGGGGAGACCGCCCGCCACCCCGCACCACCCCGCGGCAGCGGATGCCGGCCCCGGGTACTCCTCTCCTGCCTACCCCAGCCCGCGCAGCGCTCCGCTTTTATCACATCCCACAAACCTGCTGCTGCTGCTGCCTCCCGGAATTAACCTTCTTCGATTTTTCCTAGCTACGTGGCGATTCCCGGGTTTCTTCTGAACTGTTAACATCCCGTAGTGCTTTCTTTTTTTTTTTTTTTTTCTACACATACACCCCCTCTCCTCCCCAGACAACTACTGTTTTTAGGCAGAGAGAAAAAGAGAGAGAGAAAAAGAGAGAAAAGATTGAAAACGTTAGAAAGGACAGTAAACAGTGGCAGAAGAAACCCTGAAAAATGTGGACTCTCCTCTCGTAATTCCTGCCTCTATTCTCCCCCCCCCCCTTTGTTCCTTTAGCTGTAACTCAAGTCTACCATAAACCTATATCCCCTTCCAAGAAGAGAGAAAGGGAAAAAAAGAATCTACAGCCAGAAAAGAATGACTTGACCGTTCTGACGTTTGGTGTTTTGACATTAATGACATTAATGGTATTGATGTTTCACCGGGAGAAAAGCACTAAGAATAAAGGAGAGGAGGGAGGTGGGTGCGGGGGGACGACTTTAAAACTAAATTATCTTCGTTTCCTTATTCTTCTGTGACATTAAGTATACGTGTTTCTTCACTTGAATTTGAAATAGATGTATTGTTCTCAGGTGTTACTTCATCACATTGTATTTAATTGTCTTCAGTCTTAGGAAATGTGTTACCATCCTTCAGGCATGCACTTGAATGGACAATGCATCCTTCTACCTCAGAGTCCCGATTCTCCTACAATTTAAGCCTAAAAGTCCTCTTTCCATCATACCCCCTCAATCTGATAACTGTAAACGGGTTTCAGAGATTTCATTTTCAGTCTTTGTTTGCATTTTTTTTTCCACCGTGTAAACAACGATGCGGAATATCGCCAGTTTCCTCAGTACCTTCACTCACAGGGTGCAGTGCCTGTGAAAATCTGTGTACTTTTGCACACGTTTCTTTCACTGATGAGCTGGGGTAAGGCTTAGGTGAGGTTTGAAAAAGGTAGAAAGTTGCTCTCACGAAACCTCAAGTGCCCCTGACTTTTTCTTAAGTTCCAGTCTTGGAGATTTTCCTGGAGTTTAAAGTAAGGTTTCTCTGGATTGGGGTAGGGCTCTTTCCCTGCTTTATTGGCAGGCTCCGGTTTTTGGAATAGCTTGGAATAGCTGTACTTTCAGGCTGATGGTTTTGTTTTTTGCCTTTTTTTTACCCTCTGCTTTCCAAAGACCTTCTCTTTTGTGTGTGTGTGTTTTTTGGCTTTTTTTTTTTTCCTCCCCCAAAACCTTCACTCTGACCTTAAACATCTGCTTTTAGCAACTCTGTTCCCTGACACTGGCCTGAGCTTCCTTAAGGGCAGCTTTAATTCATCATCAGGTGGGGATTTTCCTATTAGCGTTAGTTCCAGTACTTGCCAAATGTTCTCCTGGAGCGAAAGGTTTAAGGCCCAGAGAGGTGCGTATTTCTGCCATCATTTTTTTTGCTGGTTTGTTGTTGTTGTTGTGTGTGCGCACTTTTAATGGGAGGTTGTGATAAAACCTTCCTGCTGGCTTTTGGTGTTTGAGGCCTAAGACAAGGTTTTGACATGTATTGCAGGAATCACGAACTTCAAAGGCATGTCAGCTCGAAGGTTATGGTTCACCTGTGCGGGGTCTTTGGTGCTGTAAATATCTCTTGCATGTAACTGTGACTTAGTGACCATTTCTGGTATCCTCATTTCTGGAATAACATTATCAAAAATCTGCACATGTTCCTGCAGTGTATTCGGATGCTCTTTGAATAGTCGTGGTTTTATCTTCAGTAGGGGGTATTTTAAAGTATGTCTATTCCTAGTTTTAGTTAATTATCTTTTAATGAAAGTGTCAGTCATATTCACATCTGCAGTATTAGGTTAAGATAATTAGATTTTCAAATGAGAAGCAATCTTCTTAAATCCCACACAGGAAAATATTTGTAGAAGATTCCAATTTATAATGACATCTGTACATTTTACCCTAGTTTTCATCATAATAATTACCCCCTCCCTCCAAGAATGAAATGTGTCTGGTAAAATGTAGCGGATAAAATATTAATAAAATATCAATACTTGTAGGGAAAGTGGAAGACGATGCATGTATATGCATGATACCTGTATTGTATGCAAAGAGACTCTTTCCCTGGGCTGATATTTACTTCATTTTGATAAGGCTGCTTACAGTTGATATTGTATATTCTGGAAGGCTTTGCTTTTTATTTTGTTGCTATCTCCAAGCAATTACATGGAGGCCACCAAATAAAACGTGTTACATTTTGAGTGACTCTGCATGTGTGTAGTGTGTGTGCATATGTGTAAATACACTGTAGGATGTGAGTGCGCGCATGTGTGCGTGTGCATGTATGTGTAAATAAATCCAGCTTTATCTCTGTATGGGCAGTTATTCCCTATCTTAGATATATTATTATCTTTCATTTTATAGGGGTGTCAGACATTCATTATTACATTGCAAACATGTATTTTTTCATTAAATCCCCATTAAAAGAGAGAAAAAGGAAGAGAAAGACAGAAAGAAATCTCTCCCTGACAGAATAATTAATTTGGACCTTAAATTTCTTTTAAGTTCCCGGGCAGTTAAAAGAGCAAGTCTGCCGTCCCCCTTCTTTTTTTTTCTTTCTTTCTTTATTTCCTTTTTTTCCCTTTAATTTTCCCTAGCCATCTACTTTGTGTGCCTGTGCGTGTGTGTCTGTGTTACTAATGAAGTTTGCAGACTTGTGTTTGTATCCACGAGCTCTCTCCCTTCTGCTGCTGCCCCCTTCTTCTCCGGGCTGGCTCTGGGGCTCCCGCAGCCCCCGGCAGCCGCGGCGGCCCCGGCTTCCCCGGCTCCGGGGCTGCGCGTCATTTGCAGCCCGGAGAATGTTGATCACCTCACTAATTACACCTCTCCCTCTCCTCTTCCCTCTCCCTCTCCCTCTCCCTCGCTCGCTCTCTCCTCTCTCTCTCTCCACTCTCTCTCTCTCTCTCTCTCTCATTCCCAGAGTGCATATCGGGAATAGACACACAAAGACATGCGCACTCAACTTAATCAGCCATTTTTTTAAACAGGGCTAAAACGATAATAATTAGCAGAATAAAGACATATCGGATTTTCATTTCCTTTCCTCCTTTTCCCAACCCCTTCACAACCAAACAGCGAGACCGCGGTCGGCACATGCTTTAACAACTCCCGGACCCCAAAGGACCGCTTCATGCCCCCCACTTCTTGCTCAATCATTTTTATTTTCACCCAATAAAGTTGGAGGATTATTTTTTTTATTATTTTTTTAATGAACCTTCTCTCGTTTACTTGGATGTGATCAGCTGTTAAGTAAATAAAGCAAAACAAAAAAAAGAGGCGAAGATCCAGTAGGAACTGCGAGGGGAAATGGAAAGTAAGTTTTTTCTTTAACTTTTATTGAGTAGTTTGTGTTAAATTTAGGTCGAGTATCGATTATCTTTCCAGGCTGATCTTGCACAATCTTTGATATTTCGCTCTCGCCCGCTCGCTCTCTCCCCCTCTCCCTGTGCCTCTTTCTCTCTCTCTCACATACACACACACACTCACATCCCCAGATCCCATGTACCTCTCCCCTCTCTCTCTCCCCCCTTTTTCCGCCTGTTTCCCCATTTTTAGGTACAGTATTTGCTCGCAATGGGGAAGGAGGGGCTGCTTTTTCTCTCTCCCTTCTTTCTCTCCCTTTCTCTTTTATTACGGGGGTTACGTTTTGTTTGTGTATTTTTTTTTTTTTTGCTTTGGTTTGGGGCTGTTGGTTTGTTTTTTTTTTTTCTCTCTCGGGCTGTAACTTTCGGATTAAGTGGAGGACCCTGCTCAGTTTTCAGAAGAGGTTCGGGGGGTGTCCCCCACTTTTTATTTCGCTCTTTTTTATAGGGAGCTCGGGGAGAGGGGAAATTCTGTCAGATTAGGGAAGACGTTACGGCTGTCAGAAGTCATCGCTCGCCAGCCCCTTTAGAGCTCGCACTCCGGTTTCGCACCTCGGTCCCCCCAAAACTTTGAGGTGCTTTTTGAAGGCGCATTCGCTCTCCCACCCTCCTTCCCTCTCCTTTCCATCTCCAACCCCTTCGGCCTCCCAAACTTTCGCTTTCGGGCGTGGGGTGGTTGTGATAGTGGGATGCCAGCAGGGCAATGGGGACCCTGACTGCGTGCGTGTGTGTAGGAGAAGGTGTGGGGTGCTTTTTTCCTCTCTCCCCCTACAGCCCCCGTTTTTATTTCGCAGGTAGGTTTCTCAGGAGCAGAGACAGGGGTGGCTGTGCGAGTGTGTGTCTGTGTGTGCGCGCAGGGGGATCGCGCTGCTGGCTGCCGTCTCTGGCAGCAGGAGGAAGAGGAGCCCGTTAGGAGCGCGCACTGCCTCGCTGTCAGTTTCGCCGCGCAGCGCGGGGAGGCGGCCCGGGCCGGGCCGGCACTGCGCGGAAAGGCCCCGCCAGCGGGGATGAGCGGCTGCCGCTGCCTGCGGGTGGATGCTGGCCAGGAACCGGCAGACACCCCGGCATCCTCGCCGTGCTGTGCCGTGCCGCGCCGCTCCGCAGGAAAGGCTCCTTGCGGGAAGGGTCGGGGCTGCTTTCAGCGCAGTCTTTCTGAGATTTTTGAAGGGGGGGGGGAGGGGGAGGGGGGAGAAACGGGTGTTTTGCGGGACAGGCGTCTATTTTATTTTATTATTTTTAAACCGAGGACGAAGGTGTTTAAGAAACACAACCAGGCAACCAAAAAAAAAAAAAAAAGCATCTCATAAACAGAGAGAAGGCTGTTCTGTTCCTGGTCTAACTGCTCGTGCTAGAATCAAGTGCATCCTTTCCCATCACAGTGGCTAATGGCAGGCGCGTCCCTGCTTCCCCCTCTTGCCTTGCATGAAATTTCCTGCAAAAATGCTAATAAACTTTCCCCCATCCGATGCAAACTTACGGCGGTCCCCCTCCACTCTTCCCCTCCTGCACCTTCTACATCCCCCTCCACCCAAGTCTCCCCAGCAGCGGCAGCAGAAAACGCACGGGTTGGTATTTCTTTTGTTACCTGGAGCCGGGCGGCCGGGGTCTCCGGTCGGCTGCTGAGGGCACCGGGTCCGACCGGGAGCGGAGCCACATCACTCGGGTTCAGCCTGTTTCACCTCAGCGCCGTCCCGAGGAGGCTTTAGCCACCATTCAATAGCACACCCTCCTCCTCCTCCTCTTCCTCCTTCCTTAGGTACCAAGGCAGAGATCGCAAACATAACACCCCCCTCCCCACAAAAAAAAAAAAAAAAAAAAAAAAAAAAAAAAAAAAAAAAGCCCAACCAAAAGACAACTTGCCAGGCTGAAGATGGTGGATTTACATTAAGCCAGACACAGGCAGGTTCACTCAGGAAGTCTGAACATCCCGTTTTCTGACAGTTGCATTTCCTCGGCTCCATTCCGTCCTCCTATTTTTTTTTTAATTTTCTTTTTATTAGCCTTGTTCCGTTTTTAATCAAGGATTATGTAGTTGGCAGGAGGAGAACGAGAAAGAGAGTGGCAAGAGAGGGCTCGGGTGCTTTTGGGGTGGTTGCTGTGAGGGTGATTTTTTTTTTATGGTGGATTTTTTTTTTTTTTTCCAATTGTGTTTCCCCTGGATTTGCAGTGGCTCGATCCTTAGGAGCGGTGGTGGAGTGTTTAAAAAGATCATATGTAGCATTATATTTTTAGTTTGGTGGTGGATGGATGGAAGAGGTAGTGAGAAGCCTTTGCAGCCCTGCCTGTTGTTGGTTAGATTGAGGCAGAGACTTGGCTGCGATTGGGACGCGACTGTGACATGGGCATCGATCGCTTCCATTGAGAGCAATGCAAAAACACAGCCTGGGTATGTAACACTCTCAGTGCCATCAACACTTGTTTTACTTTATATTTACTGGCAAAACTGACAGAACGATCTGGAGTGCTTTTCTTTGAAATAAGGAATACAAACATTTGGATGGGAAGGTGCACAAAGAAGATTGTGGAAGGAAAAGGGGTTGAAGGTTGGGGTGTGTGTTGGGGGGGGGAAGAGCCTTAATCATCATTGCTCTACTTCCTATTCAACTGACTGTATTTAAGGAGTTTCTCTCTTGTCTCGACTGGGGGATCCTACTAAACTGGTTGAAATGAAAAAATCAGACAATCATCCTTGAGGGAATATCTGCTAGTTTTCAGGGCTTGTGATTTCAGCTGGTAGGAAGGCACACCAAATAAAAGATGGCTAGCCAGCTGTTTTAACCTCTTGCACCTGGCTCCAGAGCTGGGGCTCACCAGGATTATTCAGTTATTCGTGCTATCTGTGCTTGAATATTTATAGTGTATGATCTAGAGATCCACACAGTGCATCGTACATCTCTTTCTCCTTTAGCTGTGGGCTTTTTGGACTTTGTCAACATAAGCATGTATTCAATAGTTTTCATTTTTATGATAATGAACATAGAGGGTCAATGAAATATAGGGGGAAAAGTCATAAATCTGCAAATGCGAAACCTACCCAAGGAACAAAGAAAGGTCAGGTAAACCATCTGTGTAAGTCACAGTAATAGTACCTGCTGTTTGGTTTATGCAGTGATACTGCTGTATTATTCTCTAAAATGAAATTTATCTGCTAGATCAAGTTAAAACTAAAGGAAAGCTGGGGAGATGATAAATGGCATTGTGTGCATCTTTCAGAATAGGGAGACGGTTGTGTTCCTTGATTTTTTGAATAGTTTAGGTTTATTTGTGAAGATGGTGCACCATCAAAGAACATATAAAGGGGGCTGAGAAAAATCACTGTTTAATATTGCAGAATTTACTGCTTCCATTCTGACCATGAGCCTAAATTTACACAATGAAATTTGATTATCTCTAATAACAATATTAGATCCTGCACTGGATGGATGAGAATTGAGGTGGTTTTGTTGATTGCAAGGGTTTAATGTTGCATTTCAGAATCTGATGTGGTTTAGCCTCCCTTCCATTAACTGGAAAACCCCTGAGGTTTTACAATTATTTCTTAAAGATAATACATTTAAGATTGCATTGGTAGGCTGAAGAAAAGTCATAAAGGCAAGAAGGGAAGCCCTTAATAACTCTTGAGATTCAGACATGTTCAGCAGTTAGATTGGCTCTGACTTCACCAAGGGTCGACAATGTGTCATTTCCATGAAGCCAAATTGCCCTCTGCCTATATGATATTAATGTGCAAATCAATATTTCAGGGATTAAATTTCCCTTCTTCATTTTTTATGGTTTCTACCTCAATAAGTCTCAAGTCTATTAGAAGAGGCTGGATGATTTAAAATCCTTCACTGCAGAATGGCTTGTCGTAGCCTTGTTTCACAGACCGTTTTTGGATTTTTGTTATAAAAGACTAAAGGCATTCCAAAGAAGTGGATAGTCAATATAGGGACATGCTCACTGTTGTAAAACCCTTGTTCGATTAAGAGCTAAAAAGGTACTGAAAATATAATATATATGCTTATATAATATATATATACATTCTACTGCTTTAAAAATATTGTGTTAATCACCTATTGATTTATTTCAAAATCAATTGAAGCTCTTTCTTATTAGTGATTTGTTCAGCATTCTTCAGCCTTGTTGTTAATTTTGTTAATCAGCATGCATGAATTAATCTGCTGGTAGAATGTGGTTTGGGTTTTCTTTGAAGCATATTTGAAACCAAGCATTTTTACCTATTGAAGCTAAGTGGTGTGAACAGTTTAGTATTGTGGGGAGAACCAGAGCACTGTTTTTTGCACTTCAGATTCATCATTGTTTTAATGAAGCTAAGGGGCGTTTTGTAAATATTTTATGATTTCTGCTCAGATACTTATCAGCAATGTTTATTAAGAGTTTCCATTGAATATTCAGGACCAGCTAAAAATTAAAATAGTGTTATCTGATCTGGAAGGAAACAATACATGACAGAAAATTTAGGTCAAAATAGGAGGTTGTGACTTTATCACATAATCTTGGGAAGGCCCTACTGTCTATCATTTAGTGTTGTTTTATAGTCTTAGACCATCTGGACCAAGTTCCGCACAGCTGCATGAATTTCATATGTGATAGAACATTTTTTCCATTCAGTGTGAAATGTTCCTTCCTAAAAACGTACACCAGACTCGCTTAATTTAGTCTACTAAAAGAAATGCACATGAAAAAGGACAAAAGGCTCTTTAATCTCTGCAAGCTGTTTGTTTTTCTTCAAGATTCCTGTCTGTTTGGGTTTGAAAAGTCATGTTTATTGAGCAGATGATTCTGAGGTGTGACATTAAAATAATATATGATTTTTGTGCTAGTTTCTGCTCTCCTGGTTAATTTGCAAAACTACTTTTTATGCCTGTCAAAACACAGAGTTAATCTATTCTTATTTACAATTAATCTCAATAAAATTAATCTTAACTATGCCTTAGTCAGTAGCTTAAAATATCTAATTATATTCAATTAACTGCTGTCATAGTAATTAACACTGCTTAATTGCCTCTGCATATATTTATGTAAAGCTCATTAGTTACTGCTTGCTCTTTTTTCCTTTTCTCATTCTCATTTTTTGTGGCTCTGAGAGTGCTGACATAAAACCCAGTCTAGTTTTTGACAATTTGAGTCTTGAAGAACCTGTAACAATGGCAATACATGTGTTCGTAACCTGTTATGTTGGTAAATGTTTGTGTTCTCATATGTAAAAAGGGTACCAGAGCTGGATCTCTAAAGAACTTCCAGACCAGCTTCCCTCTCCCCGCCCCCTCTTCTTTTTCCTACCCCAGCATACACAAAAATGTTTTCTAGCCTTGTTGATAGAAATATGAGAAGCCAGGTTAAGCTTTGTGTTTATAAATGAAGAGCTTTTCTGCATCTGCCTTGGGGCTTTACCCAGAAGGCAGAGTTTTGCTGCTCCAAATTCATTGAAAGGGTTAAAGACTTGGCCAATGTTCAAACTGAGAAGCGCCCAGGGAAAGTGCATGTGAATATGTACAAGTTTCATGTAATTAGTGCTTAATTATATTAACATATGCAAATTGTCAACTTAGGAGCTTGTTGAGCTGGCAAAGATCAGCCAGGCACAATTGCTGTATTGTTCTGAAACAATAATGGATTTCAAGTTGGATTGTGAAAACACATAACTAGCTATCTAATTTAACTCATACCATGGTGAAATTTCATTAGTTTCCATGGAGACTGGTTTAATTGTGCTGACTAATGTTCTGGGCTGCAGAATGTCCTAAAAAGAAAGCGTTGTTTGCCTAATCCACCTTACAATGACACTTGTTTGTACATGTTTCCCTTGTGTGAGAATTTGCATATGCAAATAAATAGTTTCTCTGCCCCATTTGTCATGGCTGTTCATTACCCATGAAGAGGACATTGTTACTAGGCTGTTACTGAGTCTCCCAAGACAGGATAGTGTCAACCAGTCCGGCCACATTCTTTCATAATTTGTTTCTGATTAATAGACCAAAGTGAGGCTCATTCTATTCAGGCCTCTGTAAAGGGAAGGTCAGTTCTGTCACTGAAAAGAGTTTCCGCAGCAACTGAAGTTTTTTTTCTCTCCCTCCCCCTTCTTCCCTCTTGCTTTGGCTAAAATAATAATATTTAAAATAATGTATTCTTGCTCTAAGGAATAACTCCACTAATAATCTCTAGTTTCCTAAGCAAAAGATAGGAAAATAAAGGAGATTCTGGTATTGGAATATTAATCCTGTTTTTGACAGAAAGGTAAACTGATATAATTGCTTTTCAGTCGAAGGAATGGGGGTTTATACAAGTGTGAAAGCATCGGAAAAGGATTAGCATTTTTTTGCATAATGAAAAGCTCTGTTGAATAGGGCACTGAATGGTTGACTGAATGACTGAGATGAAAGGAAGATGAAAATGCAGGCTCCTCTTTCTTTATGCCTATGTTCAGCTCTCCCTAAAGTTATGTTTGTCCAAGGCTTGAGAAAACAAGCAGAAGCTCAGATTTTAGCAACTTGCTAAGATCTCCTGAGTTTCCATCATCATATGAAGTAGTATGTGTGAGAGTAGTATGTGTGCAACTAAAGGCTGAGAAACACAGGTTTGTATGGAGAGGAGCTCCAGGAACATGACAGGCAAACCAAATATTGACTGTTGGGTATGGAGGATTCCCAGCACTTTACTTGGGGGAAGGAAAGAGGCAGGAGGGGGCCTGCAGGGAGGGAAGGAGCTATTTTAAAAGTTGCCAATGGAAATTATGCATCAAGGCAAAATAATCTAATAAAGTTTGGTATTCAAGGAAGCAGGGTTTAGTCAATATCTGTTTTAATTATTAAACTATTTCTCTTTTGGAAAAAGTTATGAATTCTGACTCAGTGCTAAGTGTTTATGTGGTATAGGAGCCTTGCTGGGGAAAAAAATTACTCTCTTCGTTTGGCTTTGAAAATAGAGAAAGCTTACCGAAATAGAAATTGATACATGCACATAAGGAGTGGGGTTTTTGGCGTGACTGCATCAGCGTAGCCAGGTTGTTTGAAACAGATGGATTCTGGTAGATTTAGATGGCAAGAAAGGCCCTGTCCTCCTTCAGCAATCAGTGCTAGCCCACACTGATTTCAACCAGAGCAGGATCAGGCCTCCAGACAGGGCTGCAACTGGTTAGCTGTTGACAATGTGATCAGTGCTTCTAATTATGTTCTCTCAACAGTAATTAGGGCAGTTAAAATACCATAAGTGTTGAGCCACTTTTGAAAGTGGGAAGTGGTTCTTTTGTACATATGTAAATCAAATGCAGTGTGAATAATTATTTGTATGTATGCATATTAAATAGGCTCTCTTTTTTTTTCAGGTCAACATAATTACCGATTTAGAGCTACTGTGGAAAACTGTTGGTAGTTAGACTAAATATTAACTCGTTTGGGGATTTTATTTTTAGTTTGCAGAACATTTATTTGTAAATGCTTGTTAGTTCAGTATTGGGCTTTATCTGATAATATTTAAACTGTTTGAGATGCTTCTGAAATTGGGATTATTTATGGATAAATGAAGTAAAACTTTAAATGCAGAAAGTGCTTGGTAAGAATAAAATCACGAAAATTCTCTCTTTTAAGACAAAGTTAAAGACCTTCTGTGGGACTTGCGAATGTTTTACTGCACACTTTATGAAATTCCTTAAAACTTCTTTTAAAGGAACATGCTTAGGGGATAGTCTTTCATTCTGGGAACAGTTTATTAGTGTATTTCCATAAGAAAAATGTGTTAATTTTGAAAATAAATTAATTTATATTTTAAAATATTGTTAACCAAGCACCATGTGTTGTCTCTGGCAAAGTTCCAGCCACTGTAGAACTGGATAACACATGGGTTAATAACTTATGTGATGTCTGCATTCTTACTGAATGGGCAGAAAACCAGAACACTGAGATACTGGGATTCAAGATTTTACAGAATAAGATGTAACACAGAATACATTTGTGTGAACAGATGCACAGATAGAATAAACTAAAATGCACGTGCTCATTACTTTTACCTAGTAAGTACCTTTTTGGTTGTTGTTGAGATTTGTAGTTGTTTTTGAAAGGGGTAGTAAACATATTTGTCAGTAGCAGGATTCTGCAGACCTGTAGAGATAAACTTGTTTTGCATAAATAAGGGCAGCAAGTTTAGTCTTTAATGCTCTATTCCTTTTTTACTAGTCCCTGTATAGCACACTTATACCAATATTTTCATAATTACTGTAGCTTTTGCTGAGTTCCAGACTGAGCCAGAAAAGTTTTACCGGTCTGAAATATGGCTGTCTTGTTGAGGATTGACTTTTTTTGCTTAAACAAAATATTCTGAGGAATGGTTTAACTTAGTTATATGATCAAAGTTTGACATATTAAGATTTTTTTTATATGTTCATGTTGCTCAGAATCACCTTTCAAATAAAAAACAAAAAAGAGAGATATTTAGAAAGTAATTTGTCCAAATTATGTTTTATTTGCTTTTCATACTTTTGAGAACAGTTTTTAAAATGTCCAGAAACTGGGATCTCTTTACAGACAAATCTAGCACTTTTAGCATTCCTGGACATCTGATAGGCTGTACCAGCTCCTAAGAAGGTGTTATAGTCCTTCAGGTCAATAGTTCACAAACTAAAGGCTGTATGTGTATGACAGACCTTGGTGATTCTGAAAACAACCATTTACTATATAGACTTCAAGCGCTAGATGTACATCTAAGACTGTATTTAAATGAACAGATTTTATGGTTCTGAAACAAAGAAATCCTTACAAAATGCCTGTGTTGATGTAAGCCTAGGACATGTAAACCCAAAAGAATCATATTATTTCCATTGACTCCAAACTAAATTAACAGCAACTCCTCTGAAATCAGAGGAGTGATATAAATGTAAAACTGGCAAGACATACAGTTTTGATATTAGTAAAAAAAGAATCAGGCCTTTAGTTACCAGTTGACAAGAATTCCATTAAACCAAATTTACAAGGTTTCATCTTCTCTTTTGCACTACCATCTCCATTTTTATGGATGGTGTGCTTAGTGCAGAAGACACAGGAGGGTCTGTAAGAAAGAGGTTTTCCAGTGAAGCTGGCTGGAGTAATTTCTGTTCCTTTTACCGGGTAATGGCAGAGCTCAGGGTCTGGGAGCAGCAGCTGCTGGAGTCTGGCTCCTCCTTATTTTGACACCAAGGCTGCCTTATAAATTCACCTAATCTGAGATGACAAGGCACCTGTCATTTGTAGTGCTCCAGTGTTTAGGACTCTGATGGAACCTTGGAATAATCCCAGTTATTTGCACACTTGTTCCAGAAGTTGGTAGTGTAACAGATAAGAATAATCTCTTTTTGAAAATAACAAAACCTAACTTCCTTCTTTCCTTGTCTTTGCTGGGAAGGATCCTTTGATTTTAGGTATTCAGAGGGCCAGAGCTTTTGTAAGAAGAGAGAAAAGAAAACCCAAAAACTTGGATTTGCCAAGTGCTTCATGATGGTTTCAAATGAAGGTGTTTTTTTCTGTGTGAGAAACCTGGTCACTTTCAAATAAGAGTTTCTCCTAACTTAATACCAAACACTTCATGTGCCTTCCCCACTCCAGAAAATAAGCTTCTGAGTGAAAAGTAGCTTCCTAAAGAGGAAGCTTGTTCCTGTGGGTTTAACTCTGCTCCTTTTATATTTTTTTATATTGAAATATGGCTATTGATTTTGTTTACAGCACTGAGAGTTTAAATTAAAGAAAATGTAACATTTCTAAAATAAATTATTTAGCTATATGGCAAATGTCACCTTTCAGTCCCTCAGTTCCTTTGAGCTTTATGAGCCATTCACCAAAAAAATCACTTTCTTTGTTTGCCATTGCAGCACCCTTTGGGGTGGGAAACGTCACCCCAAGCATAAACAACCATGAGCCACTCTGCTGCAGTACAGCAGCGTGCTTTAGGACTGTTTCCAGCAGAAGCACCCAGCTGCTGTAGGGAGACAAAATATGATTTCTCACTGGGTCATCAGCCCGTGCACTGGAACAGCCATTTCAGCTCTGGTGAAAAGCATCACTGGAGTTTTAAGTCCCACTTTGTCTGGCCCGTAGATTTCTCTCTCACTTGATGGATGGTTTCCCCAGCACTGCTGCAGTTTCCAGTTTTGTCCACTTTGCCTCTTCCAAAGTCCAGTGCCACCTCATCGATTTCCCTGAGTTTGGATCAGGCCCTAGCAAGAGGATGAGTGTCCTCTGCTGAGGCACCCGCCACAATTCAAGCAGCGGTAGGTCAGCACTGCTGGGCAGCTGTCCCCCGGCCCTGCGGCAGGGACCATGGACTGAAATCACAAGGCAGAGCGGTGTCATCAACTTTTTTTTTTCCCGAAGTGGGTGAAAAGGCAGCAAGAAACAATGGAGTCGAAAAATGTTAGTATTTAAACACAGCAGAAACTGGGAGTCTGACAATAACTCAGCTACTACAGAGTCGATTCAGCCATCTGGAGATTGTGACACGTCCAGAAAGGGAGGGGTCTGTGGGGGAGACAGACCTTAAAAATGAAGGATTTCATTCCATGTTGAAATGTATTCTCCACGCAGGCTGCTGCTTTAATGTTGAACAGCTTAGGTCTCTGAGTGGTTTTGTGCATCAAAGACGTATGTACCGAAACACCTAGTGTCTTGCCGCAGTTGGATGTTATTGTTTCTGGACCAGTGTTGCTTGGCCCAGCACTGAGTTTACTTTTGATATCTGTTTGTTTTTCAGTGTTATCATTATTTAAAAATAGATTTTGAGGCTGTTTGAATTTTTTAAATACATACAATGGCAGTGATTTATAAACACTCCTGGTTTCAGCTGTAGCTGTACAAAAGGGCTGAATATGCTCTCAGCATATTTTTTACATGATTTTAATAATTGGAAGCAAGTATGTTAGAAATCTCTTAGGTTCATTTAAAAATCTATGCAATTTAAACAAACGCTGGATTGTGTAATGGTTTGTCTGGGAATTACTTAGGCTGCACAGCGTAATAATATTTTATTAGCTGTCATTTGTTTTCTAGGAGGAAAATGGTGATTTTTATGTTGTGTCTTACGTAAAAACTTGGCACTGAAATGGGACAGTACCTGAACATGGATTTCTAAAAAGGTGGGACAGTAGTTGCCCAAAAGGTGAAGACTTGAGAAAAATTGGGGTGGGTCATTTCTTTCCTGAAATGAAGCAGGGCACAGATTAGGAGCCATTAAGGCTTGCCAGGAGTTGCTGGTCATAAGAAGCCTGTTTAAGTGCTCACTGTCAACAAGGAAATCATGGGCAGCACTTAAAGTGGCTCACCTCTGATTTATTCATAAACCTCACACGAGCACTTGGCTTTGTTCTTGCTCTGGTAAGGGGGAACTGATGCCAATAAGAACAGGAATAAAGAGCTTCTTGCATGGTCCAAAAGTGAATAGCACTTTATCTCAAAGCATGACCTCCATTCCCAAGATCTGTTGTGCTACAGTTGACTCTGCTAGATGTGTATTCTCAGATGAATTGCTAGAAGAGGTTACAACAAATATATACTTTGTAAACCCTCTAGATTTAACAAGAACTATGTATCTGGAACTTATGTTCTAACTCGACAGAAAGGTTGCGTTGTTCGTAGAGAACTGAGAGATTTCCGTTTCAGACAGTGTTTTATGTTGGCGTTTTTAATGTGAGTCAGAAAACAGTATGATCATATGGCTGTGATTCAAATGAAAATTTTATATTCTTTAAGGGATTCATTTGAGAAACATATTTTGATAAAAGCAGGCACACAGAAATGCGAAGTAGTTCAGAGACAGAAAAGAAAAGAATTGGCTTTTTTTCTAGACGTATTTGATTGCTGCTGCTTTATTTTTGTTTCTCTAAAAAAGGCAAAGTAGTGCTCTCAGTCCGCGATGGGGGAAGGGACCTTTAGAAGACGGTCAACTGCCATGTTTGCACTGGGGCAGAGGTTGAGTACAGTTACTTAAATCCCCAGAGAAACATTTAGTTAACGCTAGTCTCTCTCTGATCCTGTCTGAGTCTGGTTTTCTTTCCTGCTTTTTAATGAAGTTTGTTTGTGGCTGTGTTTAGGTTATGTTTTTAAACTGACTTGCATTTTCACAACAGATTTGACCAAAAGTGCTGTAATGGAAGACAGTGATGAGAGTTAATGATACGTCTTTGATAAAGCAGTCCTCGTGTGCAATCTGATCACAGCCATCAGCTCATTTGTCATGGCTGAAGTGAAAATGTCAGGACCAATGAGTGTATCAGTGCTGAAGGGGGCGAAAGGGCTTTTGGAGACACTTTTGTACTGGGAGTGGGCCATAGCTTAGATGCAGCTCTAGGGAAATACTGGGATTAGCCAACTCTGTGCACAAATCCCTAGCATAACAGAATTAGTTGGGAAAATGAGGTTTGTTAGGAAAAAAAAAATCTGTAGAACTGCTCTAGGCTGCAGCTCAGGAACTATGCAAACCAGTAAGGCATTTTATTAAAATAATTTTAGCAATGTGAACATATATTCCAACAAATTCACAATTGGTAGCCAACATTATAACAAAACCCATCTTTAATGCATTTTGCTTATGTGTGCAGGTTTGCTTCTGGAAAAAAAAAAAAAGAAAAAGGAATTTAAAATAAATGCAGTCATCATAATCTTAAAAGAAGGCTTTCTGAATTTGACACAGTGGAAATTAATACAACTTATATAAATGCAAACTGATGCTGATGATCTTTTTACATGGGTTAGTTCAAATAAAAGATAAGAGCAGTGTCCCTGCTGCAGACACGTCTTTACTCAGGAGGTGTAATTCATACTATAGGAATATATTGATTGCCAAACTGGGACTCTGGTGTGGCTAGCCTCCTCTCTCTTTGGTCTGTAGAAGATGTTTCAGCAGAATATCACAGAAGGCAGATGTAGGATAACCTATTGTATACTCCTGCTTTGCCACAATTGCAAATGCAAATTGTTTAGACGTCTGAAGAGTTAGGTTTAATATCCCTTACTTTTCTTTTTCCTAATTTTTTTTTTGAGTGCACATTCATTACAATAACTCTGGATACTTCTGGCAGCTAGCTTTTATTGTTTTTTAACATTAGTAGATTTGTGATCTCAGTGGTAACCTGCAGCAATGAGTCCTACTATCTGACCCCTTTCCCTCTCTCATTGTGGGGTTTAATTTGTCACAGTTTAGCTTTCTTGGAAGCTTGCCACTTGTCTTTTGGTAAACCTTGTCTTGCTTCCTTCTACGTACCTGGAAAAATCGGGGTGCTTCTGCCACTATGTTGTCCATAAAAATGCTGAAGAAATCTTGATTTATTTGAGGTGGGGATCCTACTTGCCAGACCTATTCAGCTGCTGTGGAACTGGGTAGGTGTTTAACCAGGTAATCCCATTAGCTGTACTATGCCAGCCCAAGAGGAGTGAGCAGGAATGAGTTATTCCATCTCCAGTGTGTGAAGCTGTTATTGAGGAATTGTCAGAATACTAGATGTGTGTAGTTGTCTGTCTGGCTACACCAGTTAATCATAGCTATTTGCCTGTGGAAGGGGTATTTACCTGTTTTGCTGCGTTTCCTGTGTTTTTGATATTGTAGAATTGGGGTTGTTTTAACTTCACGGGTCCATGCTAAGGATGAAAAACTGGGTTACGGGCAGTTTTTCCTTTGTTTGGTGTGGCTATTAGACGTGCTGCTGCAAGTTTATCATCTTTCCTTTCTAATGGAAGGCTGAAATGAAAATTAAGTTTGGTATTGACTCCATTGTGTATCACTGATCTGGTACTTGCCACCATTATGCAAGGTCTTTGAAACAGAGCAGAGTGTGGCAAAGAACGGCACTGGCCTTCTCTGTGCTCTGGGTGTGTGCCTGTGTCACCGCTGTGTGTTGCAGTGTTCACCTGTGGTGGAAAGCTCTCGCTTTCTTTTTCTTTCCCAAAAGTTGGGCATAAGTTTGGGAACAAGCAGAACTAGCACGTACACTCATCAGAGGAGGTGGAGAACAGGGGATATGTGGCAGAGCCTTAGGCTGTGGCTCAGAAAACAGGTAATTGCCTCTGGTAAGCCTAGGCTTCCTCACAGCCGGCTTGCAGCTGGCATGTGAAACTACCTTTTGTGGTCATGGGCTTTGGGGCTGTGGTCCTTCTGGCCTTTTTGTGCTATGAACATGGCCACAGGGACTAAAGATACCAGGTAACGTCAAATCTGGCATAGAAATGTGTAACAAAGCTGCAGTCACTAGCCTTTAAACCTCAAACACTTCTCTGTTTATGTGTCAGTGTGAGTGGCAGCGGCAGAGTAATTTATTTAATCTAACTAATACTTATCTTTGTTAGGAGTCGTCTGCAGATATCTTCCATTTCATGTACAGCGAATTGTCCTCTCTCAGATAATGTGCTTGTACAGCCTTTTTTTTTTTGTTTAATTCCATTGATTTACAGTATTGAAGTGAAATATCTGATACCTGTTTCCTGCACTTTGACTGTACATAGTCAAAGAAGCTGATGAGATCCTTCCCTCCCTTCCACAAGCCCTTTAGCTGTTTTAAATGTATAATTATCATTGCATGTCATTTGATAGCTGCACTAATTGCTGCCAACCATTGTCTGTTTGCACTTAATGCTGAAACCTGATCAACATCCTGCTTTGGTTGATGTTTGGTGGTAAACTTTAATTAACTCTTATTGCATTGAAGAAGAGCTCAGTCTCTGTGCTAACTAATCATTTACCTTCATTATGTCCTGACAGCTCCACTTGTTCCTGGTACTAATAGATACACCAGTCAGTAAATAAACCTGCAAACCTTCATGCCTTGAAGTTGTTCCACATTGATATTTTGTTGCTTAGAGTATAATGGTGTAAAGATAATTATTTCAGTTAGTTTTGTATCTCTGCTTTTCAGACACCAATATCAAATTGCCTTTTTCATGCCAGACAATATAATTTTAATAGTAACTGTTGATTTAAGATAACATTATTCGTTCAGCATGGTTCCTATATACATGCATCTTTTGAATCAATACAATTAAGCTTGTCTCCTGTTGGAATTCTTGTAATTATTTTTCCTGAAATACTTTTCCTGTAATGATATTGAAGTTAAAGTAATCAGGTTACTGGCAGATCATGTAAAATTCAACTCAAAATTGCTGGCTGCTTGATTTTAATTTGTCTGACATCAAGTTTGTTTGAAAAGGGATAATATGTGGTTAAACCAAGGAGCTTATAATTATAGTTGACATTTGTTTGTTTATAATGAAATCTAATTAAAGTTCATACATTTTAAAACACAAAAGTTAATTACTGAATTGCTCACTTCACTTATGCACAGCAGTCAAATTAACTTGCAGAGCAAAAAAAGACAAAAGACTATGCATAATAAAAACAAAATGCCCAGCTGATCTTGGCAATACAAAACAAATTTGCCATGATAATATTCTAGAAAAAACAAATGCTTTATTAATAACTGAACTGCTAAAAAAACATCCTGTATAATCACTGACCAGGCTGATTTTAATACAGAGAAATATTTAAATGTTTAATATGATTTACAACACCCATGGCTTTTTTTTTTTTTTTTAGATGCATAATTGGAAGAGTCTTGCAGCCTTGTAAATGTGCACAAAAGAACCATTCTTTATTTTTTGTTTTCATCAAGGTTCTTTCTGAAGTCATCTGGAGTTGTAGTATCTCCCTGAGAATTGGAATGTTTGACTACCTGCCTTATGATAACTCTTAGAAGCATTCTTAGCATGCAAGCAAATTAGTATTAGGCAGACAAAAAAGTACTGTAACATTTGTTTCTCAGTTGGTTTTGAGATGACAAAGAGGTTAGGTGAATACTGTAGAGCCACTTTGACTCCCTGGTCATTAATTGTTAGTTCTGCAATTCAGTCTTACCTACTGAATGTGCTGACAGAAGACATATCCAGACTTTAGTAAAATCACAAAATTTGTGACAATTCACACTTTAAAAGGCTGTGTTACTCTTTTACATGATTGCAGTATTTTTAGTATACTTACCTTATGTTAATATTGCATTTTTCTTAAATTAGATATAAGTTTAATGAAGCTTATATTTCTGTAATGTTTTTCTTAAAAGCTATGAATGTAAATTCTCTCTTTCACAGTGTTTGAGAACAGGTGACAGATCCAGGTTGTGTGATTTTTCATGAAGATAATTAGGATTAATTTTCTAGCTGCTGCTATTTAATTTATTTCTATGTGTGTTTAAAACAACATCTAAAGTAAACTAACTTTGGTTGGAGTTAAAAAGATTAAATAGTGAAAGCTTTACAGATTGGGAGTATTGACAGATGAATAAACACAGTAAATATGATTTATTAATTCCTAAAATGATTGATGCAGCAAATTTCTTTAAAGGGAAAAGGAATATGGATTCAATAGCTAAGATTTATATTTAGCAGGATTATTAACTTGAACTTCCAAATTTAATAGGGATTTTGGGGGTGAAAAGGGAAAGCATGGGGGCTCTTTTCATTAATGGCATGCTTGTAAAACAGAGTGTAATTTACATAACCTTTCATAGTGTGTATCATGTGTGTTATAATACAGGATCTGATTGATTTGTAGATTAATATTTATTTAGTAAAAGAAAATCAAAGGGATTAAGCAGTCATCATTTTAACTCTAATCCTGCTTTGCATAGATGAGACAAAGGGAGGTGATTAATACTCTAATGTTCACTGGGTCACTATCATTCAGATGCACCTTTCTCCAAAACAGAAAGAAAGGATAAAAGTTGGTACCTCCTCCTAGTATTGGCAAACAAGAGTTTTCTAGCAACACTTTAGCTGATTAGGCCATTCTTCATCACTAATGAAGCAATCACTACAGAACCTCAGTGTCAGGTGAAGTAGTAGAAATAGGGTATGAAAGTGAGAATTAGAAGGATAATTACAGTTCATGTTCTCACACCAATGTGAGCTATTAATGTTCAGTTAGAACAAATACATGCAAAGTAGGATGTCTGGAAAAAAAAAAGCCAAATTTGTTTGCAGAGGTAGCCTATGAGATAGGCCTATCTTGCATAATGATAACAGCATTTTCCTGAAACAACAAACAACAACAAAAGAAACATATTGCACAGTAGCTTTGTCAAACTGAGATTGCTGATCTTGCTTTTAAAAGGAGAACAGCTGCAGTGGCTTCATTAAAGCTGTAGAAAGAAGAGAGGAGAGTAATGCAAAATTTCCTCACCATTACAATTAAATTAAAAATTCCAAAGCCTATAATAGTGTTATGGCCATTGTGTGCAT